>NC_052502.1:25058411-25358411 GCF_016617805.1 Bactrocera tryoni
TGCGTCACTGTCACTTGAAATCTGGCTTAAGTATACAAACTGTGCCTCGGAAATTTCCTCACTCATTTTCACTTGGTTCCAATTAGAATGCCATTACATTCACTGGGCAGGAAAGCTGCGATTGCGCAGCACTTCAACTGACTTGTCTGTCTGCGGCGAAAATGTGAAATTAATTTTATGCTTTGCTCTTAACGCCAACGGATGACTTACGATGATAGCGAGGCAGCTCATCTGCTGCTTTGTCATTAAGCGTTTGCTTAGCAATAAGTAAATTCGTTGTGAGCTAATTTGGAGTATTCACTCGTATGGCACTTTCGCTCGAAATTGAATTGGCATTACACTAAGCGACATAAATTTGATTATTAGTTTAAATACATATGTGCTAAGAAACTAAACTTTTGCACAAGTAATATTGTTTTCTCATGGGACACTTCAACGTGGTATTTTGATTTCTATGGTCCGGTCACAAAAACCGAGAATTCGATCCTGCAAGTTAAAAGTTAGTACTTACGGATGATTTTCAAACAATATTCGGCAAATTCTAAGCGCCTTAGATACATAGTGAACTTAACCCAACAAAGATTTCAAAAAATGTCGAATGATAACGGTACCACGTCTCTTTTTCTTTGGCGCATAAACTGCCCAAGACCGATCGGCTGCTTCCAAGCTGTTCCTAAGTACCTTAGGTCTTTTGCGTACTAAAAAATTTCTTTCGGGTAGTGTGTATAGTGGACGGAAAAATAAGAATTTTAGGAATTTATTAATATGGTGGAAGTCATCACTGTACAATTAACCCTTAAGTTCAGAATCTTAGTAAGGAAAAAACGGGGCAATGCAAAGCATGCGTAGCAGACGTTAACAAATTACTTTTGCGAATGCAACGCCTATAAGGCGTAGTGGCTGGAAGATCCACGGCTACCAATGTTCCCATCAAAACGAAATTTGGAAATCTTAGAATTTTTAAAAATTCAGGTAGTTGTTCAACAGTGCTTATATGGGACCCTTTTGGGAGCACAATGTGTGTAATAATGTCTCTTTTGCGATCAAACTTATTATGACTTCCTCTTTCAATCTCCCAACCAAATCATAACGTGCAAAATTTAAAAAATATTTGGAAAGTTTTTCCGATCTCTGAAAAACAAAAATAATAACTACTATACAGTTTTTTTGAGAATTGCTGATTCTCTTCTCTTATGTTATCATATAAGGGGTAGTCAAAAAAGTTTTTTCGTATTTTATCAATAGATGTGTAGTCGTATATCTCCAGTGCTACCAATCACATTGTGTCATACCGTATAGTGTTGGTAAGGTGAGATTTTAAAAAATATTAAATTCGGGGAAGTTGAAAAAAAGTTACAGCTGTTCAAAAATGAGTGAAAATTATAAAGAAATTCGCATTATTTTGAAATTTTTGTATAAAAAAGGGAAGAATGACACGCAAGCCACGAATGAAATTTGTGAAGTTTACGGAGACGATGCTGTATCAGTTCATACGGCACAACAATGGTTCGTTCGCTTTCGTTCTGAAAATTTCGAAATTTCGATATATACTGATGAAAGTTTTACACTGATGGAATAATGTCTCCAAAATGGTACATAAATGTTTATTTATTTATTATTATAAATATAAAAAGAATAATTTGAAGTTTAACTAGAAATACGAAAACACTTTTTCGACTACCAATATATGTATAGTCTCGATAACTAACGCATACAAAACAGTAATACAAAATTTGAAGCATTAAACTTCAATTTTGTTGACCAGTGTCCATATTGCGCACGCAAAAATTTTTGCTTATTCACTATGTACCGTAAAGGTAACTAATTCACTGCTTTTTATTAACAATTTTGTTGATTTTTATACGCTTTGTTTTTGTTAATGTACTTGTGTGTATATTTCTATGACTTTTTACTTTTGTAACTCACTTCATCTATGTAATGATGGCAACTTTCAAGATTTGCAGTGCGCCCTCCTTTCACCGAAATAAGTTAAAGGAAAAACAGCAAAAAATTTAATTTTATAGCACCTGCAGATAATTTAACGAGGGTCTATTTCAGGTTTTTTACTCCTGTACAAAATCCAAAATTTTCCTGCAAATATTAGTTGAACCAGTCAGTTAGAGCATCTTCTTAGAACTACTCAAGAAACTAGTTTCTTTCTGAACTGTCAACATGGATCGATCAGGTTAGGCTTTTCGATCTCGGAGACAGTCAGGTAGCTCAATGGATTTTACTTTTGTTGGAATCTAGTACTACAATAAATTACATTTGGTTAGATGATTTATCTATCGAATGAATGCCAAAACTCTGGCGGAGTTTCTCTACACCGAATTCGCGTTCCTTTATATGGCCACTGTAGTAAGTGAGACAAGGACCTACTCGACTCAGTATTTGTCCCGTCCATCGAACTCCTGGACGGCGATGATGTCAGCCTTTATTCTTACGAGGACATAAAACAGGTGGGTGGCATAAAACAGGGATGGGCAATCACTTGGAATATCCGGTTCTTAATACCAGCCGGATATTCCAAGTGATTGCCCATAAATCGTAATTCTTAATACGTTTGCACTGGTCGTCATCGAAAGGAGGGTCTCTCATCCGAGGCTGTTTTCTTCTTTTTATTGGAGGTGTTTTTTACGTGGCGGGTCCCAAATCCAGCGCAAAACCCTGCGGAAGGGTGTTTCGTCTTCTCACTTTAGCTCGACTTCGAATGAATGTTTTTTGGCTACCCAGAGTATACTTGGCAAAGACCGGAAGTCGTGAACTGGGCTTTGAGCCGCTATATAAAAGAATTGTTTCTAATTTCTACTGAATGGCGCTCAGAGAGCTTTCCTCACTCCAGTGAATTTACACTTGGCCCATCCTCCAAAGAACGCAGCCACTAAAACATACTAGCCCAACCACTTTTAATATGGCATTTATTTTACATTACTATAAGCCATAACATCTTCATTCAATTCGCGGTGATAATACGAGGATAACCAATCTTGGGATATTAAAATTATAAGATTTGTAAATCTTTCGTATTTCTATAGAAAATTGCTGATTATCCTTACAAAACGAGTTTCACTTTTTTCTTATAGATATAGGAAGTAAGTTACTTTGATAGCACAATCCTAAATAATATCGATCGCTTAAACATTAAGTTCGAATAATCAAAATCAAATACAAGATACGACGTAATGGTAACCTGGATATGCATACTTTTACGCCATCAGGCAAGATTGTACACTTATGTGGGATATCTATGATTTAATGAGCGCTTACTTAAATGGTTGACGACATGTGGATATTATGGGTGAATTTTAACAGAAAATATATATTTGGCGTATGAAATATCGACAAAGTGCATTCGGCTCATTACAAGCCTGCAAAGGTTAGGATGATTCACAAAAGCTGTACGAGCAAGTAGAGAGTGGGAAGAGGACTCTCCCTCTTTTTCTGGGCAGCAATTTAGTCGTCCAACAATATACAGCGAAACACCGATCAGTTTCAAGGGTGAAAATATTTAGGATAAAACCATTTCCTGTCATTAACAACTTCACTACATATATGTAACCCTTACCAAAAAGTGGATTTATACCATTGAAATATATATTAAGTTTGCAAAGTCAGAAGGCAAAATATTGTGGCCCTATAAACTCTATATATAAATGATCAGCAAGATGGTTCAATCTGTATAAACCCGAGAGGCTAGGCTTTTGTCTAACGATCATGAGTTTTTCACTGATTATTTTCTCCCTACAGTTGCTTTTCTCTCGGAACTTTCGACATCGGGCCACAATGAAATATAGCTTTGAATGACAGCTTTGACGACAGCTCGCTTAACGCTATTTCGTGTTTTTTTTGTTGTAGAATAGTTATTTTAGTAATATACTAGAGAAGCGGCACTCATTTCGATTTATGCATACGAGATCAAATCGCTATAGGTGCAGGAGTGTATAGCTGCGCCAACACACCCAAGCATCCTATCAGCAACATCAGCAATTGGTGCGTAAACCCACGCCAACGCTGACGTTGATGGGCGCCAACGGAAGCGGAAATCGCAGCAGTTACTCGGAAATAAGCGATCGGCTGAGCATAGCGGAGAGTGTTGGCGGCAGCAGCGGCAGTTGCATGTCTGGCAGCTTCACTAATATGACTGGCAATGCGTTGGATGCGAAACAGAAACTGCGCTTGCAACAACAATTACAGCAGCAGCAACAGCTGGTGCAACAACAACAGCAGCAGCTGCAGCAACAGCACCTGCAGGCGCAGCGGCAACACTCACAGCCCGCAATGGGTCAGTTGGCGCACCTACATCAACAACAACAACAAATGCAGCAACAACAGCAACACATGCAGCAGCAACAACAACTGCAATTACAGCAAATGCAACAGCAGCCGCAGCCACAGCAACAACAACAACAACTGCAATTACAACAAATGCAACAACAACAACGCAGTTCCGGCGACATATCGCACTTGCAACACATTTCAACAGCAGCAACAGGTCACACTGCAACAACAACAACAATGAATGGCAGTGTCAGCGCTGGAGAAACCGGCGAGCAGGTTTGTAACTAGATTTCACACCTATTAATACACTCGCACACACATACACACATACACATGTATTTCATATATCTAACCAAACATCGGCGAACTCAAATTTCGCCTCATTCGCACTCTGTGGAGTCGCGGTGCGCTGTTTGCAAATAAATCTTGGGTGTGTCAGTGTCACTAAACAACTGCAACAACAACTGCAAACAACTAAACAATCGCTTGCATTTGGTACAGCAACAGCATCGAGCGTAGATTGCTGTGTCTGTCAGTCGGTCGCTGGGGCGCTGGGTCGAGTTTGCTTTCAACTATTTTATTCCACTTCATTGGCTTACATTTATAGCTTTTGCTTAGTCATTCAGTTTTCCGCGAACTGCTAATACCTTTTGCATTTACTTTTCTTCCTTCTCTTCTCTTCTCTTTTTCTATCGCAGCAGTCGAAGCCATCAGCAGCGCTTGCAACAACTACAACAGCTGCACCAGCTACAATAGCAGCAACAACAACAGCCACACCAGCGATGTCTGTGATGACGTCGTATGAGAATCTTTTGCGTCCCATCGCCTTCAAGCCAATCCCCTTCGAGCCGGACTACAGCTTACAGCACGGTCGTTATGTTGCCGGCGATGTGACTGCAGCGACAACAACAGCAGCGGCGGCGACGACGACAAATGTGGCGACGGCAGTTGTGGGCGATCGTTATGGCTCTACGCCATCTCTGGCAGCGGCTCAGGGTTCGAACAATATGCGTTTTGGCAGTAAGTAATTAATGATCGGGCAAACTATTGATTGGTGATGGGTTCGGTTCGTTAGGTGCGCTTATGTTTGCGCCTACTTCGTTGTGTTTGATTTGCAACGGCGTGTGATTGTCTATGATTGCATTTGGTTTTGTCCCAATTATTGTGGGTACAATCCCAAAGTTTTGTGCATTTATTTGACCATTTCTCGGTATGAAACAATTAGATGCTGCAGTTCATCTGTAGATTGTCCGTTGCCAGTATCATGGTAACAACTTTACTCAATTTTTTCTTGATAATCATGCTTGCTATGCTTCAAATATGTTGGTTGCAAAACCGCATCTAATCCTAATTCATACAATTTTGTCACCGTTTTCACTGATTTATAATACGGTTAACTGATGTGCATGTTGAATTGCACGTTTCCCAATCATTTTTTCATGTAATCCACTCGGATAAGCATGGAATGGACTACGAAATGAGTTTATGGTGGCATTTTTCAGCCATTATCACATATTGAGACAAAAGACAATACATATATAAACGAGATGTCCAAGTGGTTCCTTTGATCTCATTAACGTATCAGGTATTTCCGTCATTTAACGATCATCAAACATCAATCTATGGAATTTGTTGATGACCTGTAAGGAATTGAGCAATTCCCTTAAGGGGATACATGGGTTTCTTTGGATGAAAAACAACCTTTTTTCAACGATTTTTTTCTCATATAAAATATGAAATATTTTATTAGAATTTTCTATTGTTACAAATACGAGTACACTATTAACAAAGAAATTCTGAAATTTTGGAAAAAAAAAATTTTAAATTCGGCCATTGCGATGCCTTTATTAATTAGTTGTAATTAAAAAATTATCCTTCGTCCAATTCTTTAAGAATTGTATCTCAAAGACTAAATTTAATGAAGATGAATGAAGTACTAGTTCTCGAGAAATCTCTCCAACCGACTTCAAAAACACAGTTTAAAAAAAAAAGAGTTTAAAGACGGCGCACTCAACCTAGCTAGCCTCGAACTCCTTAACATCTTGTTAGTGATTGACTTTTATAAAAGCTTGATTTGGAAAGCTATCTTGGCAAAACTATCTTGGCTAATTTTTTATACCCCGAATGGGGTATATAAAGTTTTCCACGAGGTTTGTGACATCTAAAAGGAAACGTCAGAAACCCTATAAAGGGTTATATAATAGATCAACGTGACGAGCTGAATCGATTTAGCCTTGTTCGTATGTCTGTATATAACGAAGCGGTCTTTTAGTTTATGAGATATCCATCTGAAATCTTGCACCCGTATTTTTCTCACTAAGATGCTGCTCATTTGCCGAAACAGACGGTATGGGATCGCAATAGCATAAAGCTGCCATATGAACTGAACGATCGTAATCAAGAGTTTGTATGAAAAACTATTTCATTTAATGACCTATTTTCAAGAAATTTTGGAAAGATTTTAGATTGGATCGCTGATCAATCAAACTAGAGTTCTTGTGTGGAAAAATTCTTTGTGAAGAGTTTTCAACCTTAGGTACAATCCCCCCATAATTCCGGCCGTTTTAGATTCGCGCAAACGACGCATGACACTCAAATAGTATTCCTTATTGACAATTTTGCTGGTCGATAATCGAAGAAAACTGTCAACAAAACTTGGATTTTTGACCTGTTTTGACGTGGTTTTTCGGCCACGATATTCGGCCATTTGATGGTATGTTTCCTGGTCAGACCCATAGATCCAAGACTCATCTTCAGTAATAATACGTTTCATGATATCTTGAAAGTCGGAAAGAATTATTTCACAGACGTCAAAGAGACGCTGTTTTTCGAAAATTTAATGATTTCGGAACTAATTATGCTTTCACTTTTATTAACCCCAAATGATCTTTTAAACTGGTTTTCACCGATTCTTCCGATATTCCAACGATGCCAGGACTGACTGTTAATCGTCGGTTTTCAAGCAGCAATACCTTTATTTTATTGACTTGTTGATCATCAGTTAATGTTGACGGCCGTGCTGAACGTGGTGCGTCGTCAAGGCGTTTTACTCACTCTTTAAATAATTTCTACTAGTCAAAAACACTTGCTCGCAACAAACAATTATCACCAAATGCCTTTTCAACATGCTGGACGTTTCGACACCAGAAATATGATTCCGCACAAAAAATTTAATGGAACTTCTTTCTTGAATAATCTCACTCTTCGTATAAATGGCTAAATGTGCTTTATGTACTTGAGAAAGCCAATCGTATCCCAAACACTAATGATTATTTTGATTTGACATTTGCTATAGATATCACTGACAATCATACCAACCTAGGAAAAAAAAATTCTACGAATGGGTTTTCGCGCAAATTTTATATTACAAAGTCTTACTATTTTTTGCCCACAATAGTATATCTCAATATGATTTCAAAAATATTCTAACCTATAAAATTTCGAGTTATTTACCGACGTAAATCGAATTTGTGTCTCTATTTAACTAAAATCGCTTGCGATCAGTGAAGTGAATTAAACTTCGGGTCTTCCTGAAGTCTTCCTCATATATGTATATTCGGCTATCTTCGTTTATATATACAACATTGGACCTAGCATATTGATTTGGAAAATGTGCGGGGTGTATAAGGAAGCATTTTTAATTACTACCAGCAATGTTTCGAAACTCTATAACCGACACAAAAATTCAGCTAAAGCGCCACACATTTCGAAACAATTATTGCAATACTTTATTAATGATTACATGCTTACATGTAAACTTACAATTAAACTTAAGCTTAGACTTATAGCTTGTTATTTATGTGGCAGCGATTTTAAAAGCTTTGTCTTCTTCTTTCACTTCGCTACTTTGCAGGCACGTCTGATTTGCGGCATGGCAGCGCCGGCGGTGGCAGCGGTGCTGGTGTCGGTGCTGGCGGTGGTGTGCTCGGAGGAGGCATGGCCGTTGGCGCTTATTCAAGCAATAATTATTGCAACAGTCTCATGGCGCGCCGTCGTGGTTCCAGATCGTTGAAAATCAACGATAGCATGGAATCGATTCGGCATACACCGGATTCGGACGCGAATAGTCAAAGTAGCACAATGTAAGCCAAGGAAATTAAATTGAAATAGAAATCGCTAAAGCGCAAAAGCTTTTATATGCACTTAACTCATTTTAATGGCATTCACAGCAAATCTGCGACGGAGCCTTGCAACAACGCCAACAACAACAGCAATGGTGCCAGCAAAACGCTATGCTCGGCGGCACAAGCAACTGTTTCATTGGCGTGGGCAGCACAGCCCGGCAGTGGCAGTGGCAACTCGAGTGGCAGCACCGGCAGTAGCAGTGGCGAAGTATCTGCTGAAAACGAACAATTGCGATATGACGCCTTCACCGTCCGACTCGGGCATATCAGACTTGGAAGCGGCGCTTAAGGATCGCGATTCGGGACCTCCTACACGCCAAACCATTGGGCACAACAGGAAAGTAATATTCCGAGTACAAAGGTTTCAATTTACACACACGCATATACACCGTTTGGCGCAATTGATGCTAACTAAGGTGTTTTCTTTCAATATTTTGTGTGTTTTAGGACAAAGAACTTCTGGGAGCATGGACAAAAGCGTCTGAAGACGTTCTATGAGGCTCAGCAACGTGAATATTTATTGAAAATGAAGAAAATGGAGCAAATGCTGGCCATGCAACAATTCCAGTTCAAACAGCACAAGCTGCGGCATACCGACCAATCGAATAAGCTGCGGGAGCAGGTGGCCGATTTGAAGAATGAAAATGAGATTTTGAGGTGAGTAATGGGATAATTTTTATTGAAAATATGTTAGAGATGTGGGATATTTAGACGAGTAGTAGTTAGATGCCTGGTAGTTTGTTAAGCTATTTATAACCTGAACAAGGTATACGAGTATTAAGTTTGCCACGAAGTTAATATATACATACATATATAAAAATGATCAGCAAGATGAGCTGAGTCGATTTAGCTATGTCCGTCTATCCGTCTGTTTGTCTTTACGTATGTGAACTAGTCCCTCAGTTTTTGAGATAACGATTTGTATGTTGCACTCGTCCTTCATTCTCACCAATAAGCTGTAAGAAACGCTGATGTCTTACAAACAGAATAATATGAATCAAGTTCTCGTTTTTGGTTGACGAGATATCTTCAAGACATTTGGTGTAGTTTGTTGTTTATGGCATCGGTGCATCCTGCAAAGAAACTGTTGTGAAATTATACTGACCGATCAAAGCCAAGTTCTTTAAGGAATATTTAATAAGGGGTGATCCGTTTCGAGGTTCCCTACTTAAAAAAAAAACACAGAAACTTCAAATTTAATGGGGAATGTCTATTATCATTCCAAAGAAAATTCTTTGGCATTTATTTTCTGAAGATTATCTCTTTCAAATGTTGGCCGTGGCTACGTCTCAGATAGTCCATCCGTTGAGTCCAATTTTCGATGACTCGAACTAGTAACTGACGCATGATACTTTGCTCGAAGTCCTGAATCGAAGCAGGGTTGTTCGCACAGACTTTAGCCTTTACATATCCGCACAGAAAAAATTCTAACGGTGTGATCACACGGTCGATGTGGCCTAATGTGGCTCAAAACGTGAAATTATCTGCTCACCGAAGCGTTCTCTCAATAAATCATTGTCAGCTGCGCGTTGTGGGAAGTGACACCGTATTGTTGAAGCCAAATATCGAGGTTGCACAAGCTATATTTTTTGTAAGCTTTCAATTTAAGATCTCGACGTAAAATGCGCCAAGTCGTTCCGTACGTCAGCCCGAGCTGCTGCGAACGGCGCCGGATCGGCTCTCCACGGTCTTCATTAAAGCACTCAGCTACAGCTACTATATTTTCTTCACTGCGTGCTGGACGTGATCTATTTGATCAAATATCATCCAATAATGATAGCTGGGTCTCAAGAAGGGTGATGGTGATGTTCGTTCCGAAAATTTCGACATCAGTTCCTAGACTAAAATAAGGCTTTTGAAAACATAAGTCATTAAAATTTATATTCGGTCTTATTATTTATTTAAAGAGAAAACGTCTCCAAACCTGTGCTCTTTTTTTCTTTTTGTTTGCGAATATTGTCGTTAACGAGTTATGAGACAGATCAAAAAGCAATTTTTTATTTTACTTAATGTTGCGAACATTCGCTTTTTCAAAAATCGCGATTATTAGTGAGTTTTAATAAAGGCTCAAGATCTAGGACTGTCTGACGAGATATTTCCGACTCTCTTACCTTTACGTATTTGATTTCTTTATTTCGTTCTCCTATTCGGCCCATTAGTTCCACTTATTGTTTGTTGCGTCTCCAATAACGTTTTCTAAATCTCGAAAATAATTCAATCTAGAATGCTGATTTGACTTCAGGTTTTGAATAGAATCAAGATCTTGTTAGTGTTAAATCTACGAGAGCTTAAGAATGGTGGCTTACCACTCTTGTTGTCGAGAACTCGTTGCAGATTTGAAGGTAATTTCCTAATACCTCTGTCATAAAACCCTCGTTCATATTGGCATAAAGCGGGTAGTCGATTTTTACAAGCTTCTCTTAAGGCGAATTTTACATCAGCCAAATTATTTGACTTAGGCAGGAACAGGTTGCAATCACTTAATGTCAGATCAAAACTCTGAAATGCAAGAACATTCCAAACAAACTCTATATAACTCATACACTGATCGACGAACACGGCATAATATTTGTTAGAAAAGCGAAAATCATTATGTTCAGAATATTGGAGTTGGGGTAATACCGACCCGATATTATCCATTAACCATTACCATTAAGGTACCTCATATACAATCACCAATCATATGAAGTAAAGTCTGGCGGATATTCTAAAATCCTGGTAAAAAGGGCTAGGTCAAGTTTTCGCTCAAATTTATCCATTTTTGGCACAAAGATATACTGTCTTGATTTCGTTGAGACAACTCAATATGGGCTGATATATCCAACATAAAGTCACGTGGAAGTCCGAAAATCTTTGTAGTTATTAGGTATTTGGGGGCTCAGGGAAGTACTATTATACCATTATAAGAGAAGGACTATCACTTAATTTCAGTTATGTATATCACACATTGACCGACATTTTCGATCAGAAGTCAACTATAGGTAACGGGGTCTAAATATTCGGTACCTAGGGGCTTGAACAGTTTTGATTGGATTTAAACAATTTTAAATTGTGATATATGGGAAGTAGGCGTGGTTGTTGTCCAATTTCGCCCATTTTTCTATTGTGGCATAGGAATATAAAATAATTCTACGTACCAAATTTTGTCAAAATCGTTCAGTCGGGTCCCGAGATATGGGACTTCAATAAAAAGTGGGCAGTGCCACGCCCATCGTCCAATTTTTACCTTGGCTTCTATAAAGCCTTGTCATACCATCTCGGCGGCAAATTTTTACCTTTCATTTTGTTATCGATTTATCACGATTTTAGTACTTTTGAACATACCGTTATGTGGGGAGTGAGCGGGATTTTCATTCGATTTCATCCATTTTCACACTGTCGGTAGAAGTTCTTATAAGATTTATACCCAGCAAATTTGGTTGTAGTGCTTAGTTATGTCACTTGATGTGTTTTCGGATAATGGCAATTTTGCACGAACGGACGGACAGACAGACAGATTTCGGATTGCAACTTTTCTCTTCATCCTGATCATTTATATATATATATAACCGTGTATCTATCTCGTTTGGTTTATATTCTACTCTGTTGCTGAAAACCTTTTAAGAAATCCACACTTACATCGGTGTACACCAATATTTTCTCTTTTTGCAGAAGCACCAATGGCAGCTTGAAGAATTCCGAGCGTAATCTCAAGGACAGCGTCGCTTATATTGAAGAGCAATTGCGAGAATCGGAGAACACCATCGCCGGCATAAAAGCGCAGTTAGAGGAGAGCGAATGGAAAGTTTGCGAGCGCAATGGCGAGCTGGCGCTGCTCAAATCGCAGCTCAAGGAAGCAAATGTGAGTAAATTTTGCGCTAAAATAAGCTTTGAAAATAAAATATTTTCTCTTACGATAATTAAACTAATAATATCTATTAATCCTTATTAAAAATTCCCACTTTTCCAACGACCAGGTCGAAATCACGCTGAAGGAACACGCCATCGTGCATCTGCGACACGAGAACACCAACGCGGAAACGCAAATCTACGAAAGTCTGCAGGAGAACCAGAAAATGACGAAACAACAGAAGCAAGTCGAACAGCAGCAGGCGCGCACCGACAAGCAAGCCGAAAGCGAACTGAAGCAGCTGAACAAGATCATCATACTCAAGGATCAGGTGATACTGGCGCTCACCAATGAATTGGCCAAGCTGCGCAAAGAGCTCTCCGACCTGGCGATCTTCCAAGAGTACGGCGAGGAGCCCTCCGGACGCTTCATACGCCTCAAACAGCAATTGGACAACCTCACAGACATTTGCAATCGCACGCGCCGCCAAGCGCACAAGCCGGAAATCACGGCGGTCAATGGCGCCAAGGAGAAGGTCATCGACGACACCAACCTGGAGTTGATAATGAATTGCCTGAAGATCGCGCCGCCACTCGACGACACCGACGAAAGCGAAAATGAACGCGAACGTGCACAAAGCAAGCAACGCGCCGAGAAGCGTTTGGCCAAAATGTCCGCTGACATACAGAACTTCGTCTACGGCGCACAAAACCTGCCCGACATAGCGATGAATCATCAGACGACGCATAAACCGCTCAAATACACACAGTCCAATCCGAACAAGCTGGAGGAGTCGACGCTGGACACGCTCATCGAAGAGTCAGCGAGCTACGCCGAGGAGATCGCCAAGCTTCGCAAACAGCTGGACGATGTGCGCGTCAATTTCGAGCTGGAGAAGCGCCAGTGGTGCGAGGAGCGCGAGAAGGTGCTGAACTACCAAAAACAACTGCAAGCGCACTACATCAACATGTATCAGAAGCTGCGCAGCCTGGAGGGTACCAATGAGGTTTAACCACGCCACCCAGCGCCGGGAAGGCAACAACGCTGCAGTCGCTTTTTTAGAAACACACACATTCAGTTCATTTGCTTATTTATATAGTAGAAGCCGTAGTTAATTTGTTAATTGCTCACATTGTATGCATATATAGTTTAATTATTATATTGTTATTGTAATTTTAAAAATGTCAACTAACATACCACACACATATATGTATATGTATGTATTTGAACATATTTAATGCAAAATATTTATTGAAAATGTTATATGCACTCAAAAGCAGAAAAATAACACAACTGCGAAAAGTACTATAAAATAATAATTTATAACTGTACTCCATATTTGTGCATATATTTTAAGCGCACACATATCAAATAAACGTTAATTTTCGTAAAAAACATTTTTTTTCATTCAAAATCACCGAAATCGCACGCTGAGCACGTTTTCATATGGTTGTTGTTGTTGTTGTGGCGGTCGCATCGCGCGCAGCGCTAAAATTCCTACTGAAATTCTCCTGGTGCACCAGGCGACCATAACCGTGCAGCAGGTCGCCCTGGCAAATTGCACTTTTAACTTCCGCTCCCGCAGCGGAAGTGCATGCTTTCAGGCGTTTCGCTGGCACAGGGCGACACAACTTTTGTATGAGTTTCACTAACAGCCGCTAGAGGGCGCAACATAAACTTGCTGTATATGTCACAGGTGTCGCTGTGCATCATTTTTGTTGGCTTCCGCACCGCTTTTAGGCGCACTAATACTAATGCAGCACGCACGCACAGCCGGCTGCAGCCAATTTGTGGCAAATTTGTACTGAAATTTGGCTGCTGCACCAGGCGACCATAAACATGCAGCAGGTCGCCCAGCCGAATTGCACTTTTACCTTCCGCTTCAGCAGCGGAAGTGCATGCTTTCAGGCGTTTATGTGCTACAGAGTGCCACGGAGTGCTTATTTCATAGAAATGTTGCCTTTGCATGCCGCTAATGGCAGTTTGGCAGCATTTGCATTAATTTCAACATTTTTTTGTTTTTTTTTTTTGAGATTTCGAATATTTCAAACAACACATTTTTATTGCTAAAATCTAAAAGTAGGTAAATACATATGTAAATATTAATATACGTAAGCTTGCACTAATAATAGAACATAATATGTTTGTTGCAATATAAATGACTTCAAGCGCTTTTTCATTATGTGGCTCAATATTTTGTTGTTTTTGTTGTTTTTAGTCAACGCTAACGCTCAGTCAGCAGCTGTGATGCATGAATTCACTCTGAATTGCTGTGAGTTGGTGTGGTTATACAAATCTTTGTGTTGAATTAAACATTTCATCGCATATAAATACATACATAATAGGCAATACATAAGTAAATCAATTTAACAACTTAAGCTGCATTAAAATTATATAATTATATGTTAAAATTAATTTTTAAGACAAAAAAAAGAAAATTAATCAGTGATTATGCATTTTATAAATTAATGACGAAACAGTTTCCTTAACTCGAGCGTCAGACAAATGGCTCAAATGTTATTACTTTTGTTTTTATTATTTTTGCTTTGCTCAAAAACCATTTTTCCGCGCAAACAAGGCCACTTTTTGTGTCTGCTGCTTTCTAGAACTAATTTGAGAGTGTCAAGCTAACTTTTTATGATGATTTTTGTATAACTTGAGCGCTCTGCTTTTGAACCCCGTTTGGCAGTCGTAGGGAAGACAAGTTGCTAATGCTAAGGCGTCTAAATACGGGTGGCCATTTGTAGTAAAAACGTTTTCTTTGCCGAAACGTCTTCGTGTATTCTGCTACATATACATATATATACTCGTCTGCTTTTTAGGCTTAGAACGACGCACTTGCAAACGCACACTTTGCTTTACACTTAATAACAACGCTTAAACTACGCTCTTCAAGCGAATTCCTCCACATAGGTCGCCGGAAAGATGCCCACGTGATTGCCCAGCGCGCCCAGCCACCAGCCGTCCTCCTGCTTGGCGTGCACTTCAATGATGTCGCCCGGCGTCAGCTCCAGCTCGTCATACAATTTCGGCGTATAACTGTACAAGGCTTTGCAACGACTCAGTATAACGGGCGCGTTGCCATTTAGGTCGCATTACCGTTCATATTGCTCTGTCCGTTATGTAAGCTCTGCCGCATTTTGTTAGATTGTAGGCGTCGTCGTCGCCGCACCGTTGACATGGCCGTGGCCGTGCCGTTCGCCAACATTGTGCTCTTCTCTATAATCGCTTTGTGTTCTTTGCGTGCCGAACTGTTTGTGGTGATTAGTCTGCTCGTCGTCTTCATCCTGTGGAGTTGAATTCATCGAAATCGGAGTCCTGTTGATTCGAACCGCCATCGGCTTGACCACGATCACTCATACGGATCATTGTCGATATACGCTGGTATTGTCTTTGTCTTATCAATGCTGGCAATGCAAAGCTGTGTCTTGTTGCTGAGCGTCTCAATGTTGCTCTTGCTGCGACTGAACTTGCGCACGAGTATATCCTTGCTGAGATCGGTGCAGCTGGCGTTGGATATGTTCGATGTTTGATTGACGCATTCGTATTCGTTTTCCTGCACCGATGCGCTGTCGTCTTGACTCATGCGATCGTTGTTCTTGAGCCAGAGCGGAACTTTGAGTACGCTCTGTTGTAAGCCGGTACGATCGCGTGTAACCTGTTGGCACGGAAATTAAATGATTATAATTAAGGTGATTTTATAGATATTAGAATGAGTAAATACCTGTATATGTTGTGCCAGTGGATGTGACGATCTCGGCTTGTGATCCAACTCGAGTAGTGCTGAGTGCAATTTGAAGCGTGCACCCTCCAAATAGGTCAGCATCGATCGTATCTGTAAAGATTGCAAGAGCATTGAAGTTAAGCAATATTTTAGGCACTCTTGCGATTTCCTTTAATTATTGGCGTATGAAATATTTTGAGATAAATGAAAAATCTTTTGTTGGAAAAAATATTGTCAATGAGAAATATTCCTTAGGGGGTGAGATCGTCAACCATTTGAGCTAATTTTTGGCATACCGTTAACTTATCGAATAGACCATGGACAGAAGTGACTATAAGGAGGCCTAAGGCAATTGAAATACCAGTATCTTCCAGAACGGAAGTCACACTGAAAAGATGTATGATATAGCTAACAATGGAGGAAAAGAACATAAAGATCACAATTCCCACGACAGCCGGTTCTACGCACCGGAATTGACCCGGGTTTTATCCGGCCAAGGGCTGTTTTTGCGGCGATCTAACCCTGTTTGGTTCGGTGAGTATTAATTTAACATAAAGATCAATATAAAAGTCGATAGCCAGGCGGTAATAAAGGCAATAATGACAATAATTTCACATCGCATTATGTCAAAGAATATCTGCTTATAAGCAGATATGCTGTAGACGACTGCCTGAAAGCGGCTGCATATATACTGGGTTCCAGGCCACAAAGGCGCTCCGGGGAAGGAATTAGCCTATGAGAATACCAAAAGTGTCGTCCGACTGACTACCCAGTCACTAAGAACGATATACATGAAATTTTCGAAAGAGCTGACAGACGAATCAAGACGTAAGCCTTCTGTTCACACGGTCTCGAAAGAATTGCAGAACAATTTACTGGCGAATCTGGTGGTCATAAGTAACGACGATACATGCAGAAAGTGCAGGCAAGTAAGCATGAGATAAACGCTGAAACCCCACCTCTGCTTTTGTCTGGCTTTATCTAAAACTTAACTCGCAGTTCAAAGGACTAGATGAAGTATCAAAATTAGCTTTCAAGCCATAGCTCCGCAAACGGATCCAAATTTAAATCCGCTCAAAGACTGCAAAATAGTAAACCGACTTATGAATTCCTTAATAGTTAATATTTGAGAGCGTCTAAAGTTTGCATTGCTAATTTGACTAACGAATTTGAGCCAAATTTATTGGAGCCCTCAAGGAAGGTAAGCCCTTATCAGTTCCAAGAGAAGACTTTTGAGCATTTTTGATAAAAGTAATATAAACAGAAAGCGAGCGTTAATCTATGCCAACTTACGTGATACAACTTGTCGGTGATATTTTGATTCTCTTGGTTGTTCAATGACTGGGAGAGTCCCTTTAGTCCATTACGCGAGCGACGCTCCCGCTCCAAATCCGCCTTGACCAACTGCAGCAGCTTGATAAGCGCATGCTTGCGTCGCTCCCGATTCATAGCCAATGTGGTGTGTTCACAATAGAAGTCCGGCAGCAATTGCTCGCTGGGACCCTCCGAATTACGACGTATATTCTTAACCACCTGCATATCTTTCAACACGTTGCAAGCGTCGACTTGCGGCTGCAGACGTTGCATCAAACCATCCAAAATCGGATTCATATTTGATGTGAGACGCGAATAATTCGCGATGAAGTTTTTCATGCTAACCAAACGTTGGTTTTCGATATTCTGCAGCAGTGAGGAGCCGCGCAGCACAGCCATCTCCCAATCGACGCGTGCGCGTTCAGCGCGTATGCAGAGCGTGTAGTATTCCACATCGGCACGCTTGACAGCCTCCTCGGCCTTCTTACGCTTGCTATCCAATTTGGCGCAATCTTTCTCAGCTGATCTGATTTCCTTTTCGGCAGCAAGCTTATTGGGACCTTGATGCAGCAGAGCGATGGATGGTGATTTCTGTATTCGTACATCGAGTAAGGCATCCTGTAGCTTCTCATTTTCGCGTGCAGCTGTGTGTGACGATTTCTTGGCTTTAGACTCGCTGACACGCCACTCGGCTAGTGTGCGTGCGGCCTTGTCCACGTTGCTCTCAACCTTTGGAGGTGAAAAAAGGGAGAGAGAGAGAGGTTAGTTAGTATGATGTTGGGAAGGAGAAAAATATTTCAATACTGTTACTCACCGACTTTCTGGTTTTGTGATGAGCATCGATTATATTCTTGAGTGGTTTGACAATTTCATCTGTGAGTGAAGCCGACAGCTGGCGATGGATGTCGCTGCGATTCTCCATTTCGGTAGCAACACCACGCCAAGCATCGGCTATGCTGCCGGGCAGTTCACGACATGCTTTGTTCAATTTGTTGGCCATTTTCGAGAGAGATTTCGAGTATAATGTCTCAGACTCAACTCTGTGAGAGCAAAGTTTGTATTATTTTTTTGTGTACGAACATAAAATATGAGTTGTTTACCTTTCTTGTAGTATCATTACCAGCTCCTTACCGAAGTCCCCACCTTGTTTTACGTAGCGTCGCAGTTCTTCGAAGCCATTTTGGCCCTGAAAATGTGATGGAAGCAACAACAAATTTAAATATTGTGAATGAAAAAAAAGTATATTCAAAAAATCACTTGGAAACCACAATTCAAAACCTGTGGCATAAGATTTAGGTCGTAAGCGCTATAAGTCCTTAAAAAAATCCACAAAACCACACAAATATTAACTAGCATTTCCTGTAAATCAAGCCTTTGAGTCTTACTAAAAGATTTTCCCGTTTGAAAAATCTCTACAAGACCTAGACCTCAGCACTCTACTTACCTCCAATAATTTCGTGACCGTTGGTGTCTCATCAGCTGGTCGTTGCGTAAACGATGATTCTAAATCCTCCTCATTTTCCGCATTACCACCGCCGCTTACATCTCCAGCCCCACTACCATCCACCAAATCATCAGTACTCACGCCGAAAGCGGACGTTGGACTGGTCACTGTGCTTGCCGTGGCGCCTTGTGACTGCTGCAGATTGATACTAACAACGCTGGTGTCGCTGTCGCGCAGCACCGGCATGCCCACCCGACTATCACCGCCACGCAGCAGTACACTACCATGCACGGACGGCGATTGACGACACTCGGAGTTGTTGAGACTGAGCTTAGAGGTGGCGACGCGTTGCAAATTCGCCTGCTTCTGCACCACTTCCTTCAGTTTGGTGCTCTCCTCGCCAATCCAGTGCTTAACGCCATGCCAACCCTTCTTAAGCTTCTCTTTATTATTATTGAAACTGATAAGACGCGAGTTTTTATTCTTCAAAAGCGTAATGCGACGTTCGCTGGGCTTTAGGTTGTCACGGTGTAGACAATATTCCAAATCGATATCATCATTGAACTCCTCGGATTCGTTAATTTGGCGCGTGATCTCGTTAAGTTCGTCGATGGAGACAAACAGATTTTGCGCATTCAAACTTTGACAACTCACCGACTTCAAATCGAACTCTTCAATGGTGCTGGCGTGACTCGTCAGGCTGTTCTTCGAGCCATGCTGATTGATCGAAGCGTTGCTGGAGAAGACAACGCTGCGACGCTTGCCATTCGTGTGGCGCATGTCCAAGGAATCGACGCTTTTGAAGTGCAGCTGTTGCGAGAGGTAGCCACAAACCTTTTGTTCTGCGCACATTGGTGTATTCGGATCACTTTTGCATTGTGGCGGTGACAATTCCACCGACGGCGATGAGTTTTCCTTATCGGCGTCATTGCCCTCATAATCGCTGGGCGCTAGGCTACACTTGCTGACACCGAAGAGCTCCGGTAAACGCGGTAAGTCACGACAGTTTTCGAGATCTGCTGTAGTCAAGCTCATATCCAAGGTCATGGATGGCGTCTTTTCGAGAAAGATCTTCATCTCCGCACGGTGTAGATTCTGCGCCGATTTCGAGTGTTGACGGCGACGCAGCTTGGGTGGTGGCGTCGGTATGCGGGGTTTAGGTGGCGATAACACCTTTTCGACGGCAGCCGCAGCCAGAGTGCGCTGTTCCACACTCCTGGCAGGCGATTCGACCGATATGGATGACACGTTTTGTGTGTTCATCTCTGGCACAGGAAATATAGGTAATTTCAATAGCAGACGCGCATTGAGATCAGCAAGTGGATCTGCAGGCACGGTTGTGTGCTTTGGTGTGCCAGCCGATGCCAGTTCGTAGCGCTCCTCCTCCTCAACTCCAGCCGGCTCAGCTGGCTCATCCACGACTGGCGGCGTGCTCAAAGCATCAGCATACACCTCCGTCTCGCTGCCGGACGATGGCATTTGCGGCGACGAATGTATGTTGATCGTACGCACCATGGTGCTGGTCGCCGCTATGCCACCACCAATCTGCCGCAAACGCTCCTCACTTACATCAAAGCGATCCGCATCCAGTGTCGTTGTCGATATCAGCACTGGTGCACCGATTTCCAGGCGATGATCATCTGAATGCGCACCGGTCATATCGTAACTGCCTGAGGCGACTTTCTGTGGCGAACTGCCTTTGCGGCCGGCATGATGTCGCCGTGTAATGCGATGGCTGAGCGTCGAGTAACGCTTCGTTAGTTTGTTGAGCAGACTGCTCGTTGGTAGTAAGCCGCTCACATTGTTGTTACTGCCGCCATTGTTATTCTCATTGTTGATGTTGTTGTTGTTATTGCTATTTTCCGCATTTACTTTGAATTTTTGCGTGCGTAAACGATTCATTTTGCTCAACTCTTAACTAAGTACGCTGCTGCTGCTGCTCCTAATACACATTAATACCCGTGCGCGGATTAAAATGTCCACTTTGGCCGTGTTGTTGTCGCCGAGAGGGGTGCGCTCATTAACCTTAGGAATTGACGTTTGTTATAAAAAATTGTTTTCATTTTTCAAAATTTGTTTTTGTTATTTTTAGTGTGAACAATGTGCAGAAAGTTTGGAGCGGAAGGCAAAGTACTATTTGTAGACTGTGCTGCCGTTGAAACTCTGATTTTGGTGTTTACGAAAGTACTTAGTCAAAATTAATTACTTAAGTCAGTTAAATAAAAACTGTAAGTTAGTAATTGATAACAACAAAATGCTGATAACTCAAATTTCAACTTTTAAGCCATGCCGTTATTGATGTAACTAAAGAAATCCCAGCAATTAATTCTTGATTTTTAAGATATGAGATATTATATTTTCGTAACGTTTGAGAAAATAACTTTTGTTAAACATTAACTTCCTTAAACTTTTTGTTCTTGATCCTCGAATGTTTTGGTACTCGAAAGGTAAAGCCATAAATACATACACTACTGGGTAAAATCACTGTCCATAACCTAGAAACATAAGCCAAATGTATTGCAGATCTTTGTTTTATTCGATATTATTCACGCCTATAACCTCTGCTAGATGGTACTATGCCTTGATAAGACACTTTTTATACTATGAACAGGGTATATTAAGGGTATATGAAGTTTGTAACATCCAGAAATAAACGTTGGAGACCTTATAAAGTATATATGGTATGTATATAACTGTTCAGCGTATTGAGCTGAGCCGATGTAACCCTGTTCGTCTGTTTCTCCGACTGTCTGTCCATCATATAACTTGATTGAGAACCTGATCTGAAATTTTGCACGCGTCCTTTTCTCTCCAAGAAGCAGCTCATTTGTCATATCCACTATTGGTTATAGCTGGCATACAAACAGAAGATCAAAACCAAGCTCTTGTAAGGAATTTTGTGTATTTGTGAAGAATATTATAGTTTCGAACGGAAGTTCACACCTGGGGCTTTCAGGAAAGCCCTCAACCTCCCCTCTATCCCCACCAGGGGCTTGGCGATAAGGTTCACAAAAAAATGTTCCAATTTGCGTTAGCGCTCTGCTGTGTGCCTTCGCTTCTAAGTCGTGGGTATTTAAATGCATATAGTATATATATATATTTGTTTTTGTCTAAAAAATAATATTTCATCAACACACGAAACTTTGTTTCACCCAAATATTCAAAAAATTAAAATTTCCGTCATCTACAGTATAATATAATATATAATATATATAATATATATCACGAACCAATTTGCTATACAAAATTGCTTATAGCTTTCCAAAAGCTGCTTATATACCCAACGGTACTTCAATGCTACAAATAACACGTAAAACCGATAATGGTTTTTATAACAGCGTCACAATTTCCTATAATTTCTAAAAATTGTATGATGATATAAAATGGAAAATGTCTGCTTATTCCTGTAAACATTCCGGTAATAATTTTTTTATTAGTGCGAGACACTTCTGTAGCTAATGAAAGCGCACTCTCACGAATAAAAATCGCAGATATCTAAGTGAATATTTACGTACTATTGTGAAAAATTTAGCGCAGTGTGTCCAGTTGGATGCAGTTTAAAAGATAGGATAGTCTTTTTGTGTTTCGGACGTAGGAAGGTAAGTTTAAAACAAATTTAGTGAAAGGAAAAATTGCGTACCAATTAAAAATAAAAATACGTTTTGATATTTTCATTTTTGAGATTATGTCCAAAAAGTGTTTGATACAAAAATTGTATAACTTTTCATTATCTACAACTTTGTGTCGCTTTCGTTTACAATGTGTTTCAGCCTACTATACATATATTACTTTCACTTTTTACAATTTTCCAATACCTTTGGACAAGTCTAGTAATCTCTTGAAGTCTTATACCACCAATCATGTTTTCGCTGACAAGAATCTTAATAACAAAGTTATTCAAATCTACGATATCGTTTTGGATAACTATAAAATGAGTAATGCAAAGGAAACATATTGAACATATTTAAGGATTTAGAATTAAGATGTTCGAAAGCTCTGTACGAAGCGAATACCGCTAACAATCAAGAGTTTTATCGAATATTAAACCGAGTTTTATTACCAAAATGGATTTTTCTTTAAAATGCTACAAAATATTGAGCGCAATAATAATCAAACTATACAATTCTTTAAGAACAGCAATCATATCAGCATTAGTGTTAATGGAAACTTCAAAAAATCTGCATGCTTATTAGAACCAACAGCCAAGCAACATGCAATCTTTGGATTTTTTTATTTTCAGCAAAGACATACCTCGAATTCTTCGTTGGAGCCCACAAATGCTGACGCTTTTCACTTTGAGCGAAAAGAAATTCTTAGCATTTCGCGCTTCAAAAATCTAAGCCGAATTCACTTTGTTGGAAACCTTATCGGAAATATGCAAATAATTCCAATTCTTTCACCTTCCCTTCAACTGCCGTGACACACTTCTGTAGCACATACGAAAATGTTTGTGTATGTGTGTGTGTCACATGCACAATGGTGACTGCTCTCAATCACCTTCGACCCAGCGCATTCCTCAGTCAACACCCAACTGACCGCCGCTGCCGTTGCCCCCAAACACTTGCTGGGCAAATCGCTCTAAAAACTTTAACTAAAATCGTTTATGTTGTTGTTGCAGCTGCTGTTGTTGTTTGTAGCTTGTGCAGGTGATTGAAGAAGAACAGACAACAGGTGAATACTTCAATTGTCAACAAGAAGCCAACTGTCAGCAGTGAGAAATTCAAATTTGTTGCATTGTTGTTAGTAGCGATTGTTGTTGATGTTGTTGTGATTCTTGCTGTTGTAGCGTTTGCACCGTTTTGGTGGCATTTCAACCTTTTCTGTTGACTGCGGTAATGCATTAGGTCAGTTCTTTGTGGACACAGCGAACATGACAACAACAACGAACAGTTTGTTTTTGTTTTTTAATCTTTTTATGTTTATGTTTTCTATTTTATTTACTTTATTTAAGGCCACTTGCTTTGTCCAAAGATACCGTTATATATAGTGTGCAGTAAGTCCACTTCACTGGTTGCTGTTGGTCAACACTTTTTATTGCCTGCTTTTTCTATTAGTTTTGCGGTCAAATAAAAAAAACAACGAATTAACATTTTTTATTGTTTTTGTTGTCTTCTTATACCCTGTACAGGGTATATCAAGTTTGGGCCGAAATTTGTTTGAAAATATTCGGGAATCTACAAAATATAGCTATAAATGCTCAGCGTGACGAGCTGAGTTGATTTCGCAATTTCTGCCCGTCTATCTTGTCCCTAAGTTTTGGAGATAACGATCTGAAATTTTGCACACGCCCTTTTCTACTGAAGAAGCTGCTTATTTGTTGGAACCGCCGATATCGAATCACTATAACATATATGTAGTTGCCATACAAAGTGATCGATCAAAATCAAGTTCTTGTACTGGAGTTAACGTTTTTTCTTGTGTTTTTTCTATTATTTTTATTTTTGCTTTGCATTATAGTAATGACATTTGTCCATCAACAAGTTGTAGGTATAGGCGCTGAAATGTCAAGAGGCGCAGAATACAGGTATGTAGCCAGTTGCTTGGTTGATTGAAGATTCGTCGTTTTATTGCTTTTGTTTTGTTTTGTGGTTTATTTGATTTTTGTTTTTGTGCCGTTTTCTGCACCATTTGCTTACCGGTATTTAACCTGGAAAATGTTCACCCTTTTTCAACCATTTTCTCTCACTGGTTGGTCTAGGCTTAAGTTGCTTGGAAAAAAGCGGTTAGGGCTCAACCATAAGTATGCACGTTTGTGTGAGGATGTGTGCGTGTACATAAATCTTCTTTCACTTTATTGCCATCAGCACAAGGTAACGCACCCATTGGTCAGGCTTATCTGGTGCATTTAAGTGACATACACTAAATCACTACCATTAATCCATTAATTTAATTTGTGGAAACCTTATAAATTGATTTTACAAATAAATGTGCGTGTGCATGTTGACCTATTGGCTATTCAATGAAGCATTTCAAATCGTGAAAACAATTAGATTAGTTCTTAATTTATAAAAAAAAGAATGGTTTTCAACAGTTTTTAAAGTCAATTAAAGGTCGGTTGATTTGGTCGGGTTAATGGTTCTAAAGCTCATTTAATGTGTTTAAGAAATAAGAAAGGTGCTGAGAATGACAGTTTAAAGAAATATTAAAGAAGTTATTGAAGCCTGAAGCTAGACCAAAGAGCTGTCCACCATACTTGCACCATTTACTTCTGACAATAAAAGAAAAATAATTATTTGATCTAATTGAACTGAGCTATCTCTCGAGCAATCTAACCAAACGTTTACAGGATTGTTCAAAAAAGAAAAGGTATCAGCAATTTTCGTAGTAGATTGTTGGTTGTGATAGCAATTGTCAACACAATGTCACAAGAAAACTTAAAGTAATAATGGAAGAAATTTTATGTGAAAGAATATAATCGATTTTTTAAGACGAGAAATATTTCTCAAAGGATTTTGTGGAATGCTGCGGTATATGTACATATGTCTGTCTATAAGTCCGATATAAATAAGGAATCATTCCGGTTATCTAAACTCGAAAATCATGGAAACGGTATAGAATTGCAGAAAATAGAATTAATTTATCTAAGAGTTCATTCCTTGCATTAACCATTTTTATCCAACTGCATTTCAAAAATTAGTTTCATCCGAAAACGACTTCAATAAAAAGGAGATTTAAAGTAAACGATTAATCTACTTTAACAGCGTCATCTTTGTTGATATTAGTTAAGACAAAGTTTAACAAATACAAATTTAATTAATTCTCTGGCTAAATTAAAGCCCCTTTCATGATCTTTGCTTTAACCGACTATAAAGACAAATAAACAACTTTAAGCACCCAAAATGATATTATATATAGAATTATTTTAAAATCCAGAACAAAAAATAAAAAAAAACTATATAAGAGATAACAAAAAACATTTCTATTTTATGCACCCTCTCTGAGTCAAGCATAAATATATTAAAGTGCTTCAACGCTTCGACTTGTCCTCGTTGTCCTCTAACTACATAAGAACATACAATCAGTGCAACACACTGATAACACACTAACCCCATAATTTCACTTTTTCCAATCAATGAAATTGCATCTCGACCATGGAGCCATTTAATGGTGCTGTTTTTATAGCAACTTATGACAATACCCTGTAGGAAATAAAGTGTTTTTAATAGGACTCTACAAAAGTAGGCCGATCTTTTGACATTTCTCTTCAGTAAGGCTTTTTATTTCATCATGGTAAGATACTCGATCCAACAACGAGTCGAAATTATTAAAATTTACTACTGAAATTCGGAGTCAGTGGCCTCAACTTTAAGAGCTACTTCAGCCAAAAACATATTACATATATTTTTTAGTTTCCTAACAACATAATTTTCAAACAAAACACTTTTTGTTAATATAAAATTTTTTTTTATGAATTTAATTTGGAATTCTAAACTAATATTCTAGCTGTGAATATCTTAAAGAACTTGTGAATTTCAAAAATATATAGATATAAAGCACAAATACAGTTGAACTCCATATCCTGAATGATAGATATTAAAGTTCTACAACTGGAACTTAAATTGGCAATAGAAGTAAATTTTACAAATTGCTTCCTCAACTCTGAGTCTCTCACTGAACTTTTTGGATTATGTGATCTGAGTTAGAGAAGTTCAACTGTATAATTAAGAATATTCTCCGGAAATCTTTAATTGATTCGACAGATATTAAGAGTGAGCGTAAACAGATCCAAAACCCATAAGTTTCTTTTTCTTGTAGGGCTGCTTTCAGTGTTGTTATGGTAATTTCTCCAAACGATCAACTTGAACGAAAACTACCTTTAGATATATTTGTCAGATAATTATCAAACTGACGCTGATTAATAACAACGCTTCGGTCAGGACCGAAGAACCTCTCCAATACCAAACAAGGTTTCAGACAAGGCGACTCCGTATTGTGCGTGGAGAAGTAAAGTCCTCTCTCGATGAACAAATACCAAACTCTACGAGTCACTCAACATCCCCATCCTGCTATATGGTACAGAGGCTTGGGCGATGACAGCAACCGATGAGTCGACGTTACGAGTTTTCGAGAGAAAAATTCTGCATTCGATGGATCGATGAGCTGTACGAGATATACGACGACATTGACATAGTTCACCGAATTAAAGGACAGCGGCTACGCTGGCTAGGTTATGTCCGGATGGATGAAAACACTATAGCTCTAAAAGTATTCGACGCAGTACCCGCCAGGGGAAGCAGAGGAAGAGCAAGACTTCCACTCCGTTGAAAAGAACAGGTAAAGAAGGAACCTGGCTTCGCTTGGAATCCCCAGTTGGCGCCAAACAGCGCAAAGGAAGAACGACTGGAGCGCGGCTATAAACGAGCAAGCGCACCCACTATGGTTGTAAAATTAAAATCATTATGATTTAATTTTCAAAAATTTCTATACGGAAAGATTTCAGTTCATCTTACGAGCCAAATTTTCCCTGCAGGATATGCAGCTACCAAATATGCCTATCCACAATTGTATGTGCAGCTGTATATGCCACATACTCGTAAAAATAAATGCACTATCGGCATAATAAGCGCTGGTATTGTGGCAAATAAACCTAAATTACGTTGTGCATATTTTTAGTAGCAAATAAAATAAAATGCATAAAAGCTATGAAATGCCAAAGCATATATTTTAATGATTTTTCGAGCGAAGGATACGGCAGAAGCGCCAAATATGTATAAATATTCAAACACAATTACATTTAATAGTATAATATACATATAAACACACCTAAATACATATTTTTAGTTGTCTATGCCCCACAAGAGATGCATCGAGGACTTCAGGAAGGTTTAATCATAGCATATGCAACATCTGCAGACACTTGAATATTGCAAGCCTTCAAGTGCTGGCAAACACATATTTACGAACAAACATACTCATCGACATACTTCCTCAATTCAAGATAAACTTGTGATAACGTCGCAAAATTATGACTATGCGTTGCAATAAAATTAACCATTTCTGGCAAGAAAAAAGCAAACGCAAAATAATTGTATACATTGCAGACAAAAGCTACTCCCACTTCAATTACCAGCAAGTACACTTGCACTTGTGCAACAATGTTGCCAGGTTGCTAGGCTGCAAGGCTGCAGTGTTGCTGTGGTGCGAGTTGTGCGGCGTGTTTGCATGCTAATTGCATACTTCATGGCGGTTGTCCTTTGTGCGCTATATAATCAACAACAACAACAACCGGCTGTAGAATGGGTGTAAAGGCAATTGGACACACAAGTGGACAGCTAACATCAAGTTAGACTACACTAGGAGCTGCATGAGCAAGAAGCAAAAGGAGAAAACCTAAAGTAAAGAAACTCAACATTTAATTATGCGAGTATAACAGAACGACGGCAGGCACAGAAGCATTTTTTTGGAAATGAAAATGAAGTGTTAGGCGGCATCAGCACCTGTTAAGGTGTTAGGTGGGTTTCAGAAGTATAAAAAAAGGTAATTTACGATTTTTTTTAATATAAACCATCTAATATTTAAAAATAAAATATTGCATATTAAAGGCACATATTTGAACAACGTCTCCTGAAATTTTGATATAAAAATGTTGAAAATTCAGATGTTGAGACCTCATCTCAATGGGTGTCCCACAAAAAAAGTTAATGTTATTTTAAAGATGTGTACACAATTCGAACTAAATCGGTCCATAACTTTTGGAGAAATCGTGCCCACCGACTTCAAAAACAAAATTTCGAGAAAAAACGCGTTTAAAAACTCAAGTTCTCAAGGCTGCATCTCCGAAAGTATTACTCGGATAAACTTGAAAATTTAGGACAATATTTTAAAGGTGTTGTAGAATTTATTAAGACAAAAACAAAAATCTATTTTTTTTTTAATTTCATACCCACCTTAATGCTAAGACGTCAAATTTCTTTTTCGTTGAAAAGAAATTGGTTAAAAATGTCACACCCTAATATAAATATTCACATATGTTTGAACAACTATGTGGCAATCTTATGCGCTTCATAAGCTAGCTATTGAAATGGAGCTGATGTGTGGAAAAGCGTTCTTAAGAAGTCAAGTGGCTTATGTTGTAAGACACCAAGATGGCTGAGTTTGCTGCGCTAAGGACACGCATACGTTAGGCAATAGGTGCGCCATCGAGGGGGTGCCGCAAAGGATGAATAGGCAAAAAATGGAGCAGTGTGAATGTGGATTAATGAGAATTCTTGAACTTTGAATAAAGAATGCAACGTCGGAGTTATTATTTAGAAGGTGCTAAGGCGACTAAGATTGGAGAAGATATTAAGAGATAAAAAATAATTGAAAGGGTGGTTGTTTATATTATGTTACAGTGTTCTGGCGCATGGATGTTCTCTAACTAAATGTCTAATTAGATGATGGAAAATGCTTGATAAGGCTCATAACCTCAACCAGATGTACTAAAACAACTGTTCGTCTAATTAGACACTAGAAAATCTCAATGGTGTTCGAGTAAAACAATGGCTGAACGTCATGAAACAATTTCTTTCAAATAAGTATGTTTCTGTGGAGCATGGAATTCCTAACTCTATTGAATGAACTTGAATGAACACAAGATACTAGTTCCAACAAACCTATGGCCCTCAATTTTTATTTATGAGCCCGCTTCTAATGCTAAATAAATCACCGAGTTGCTTTAACTCTCCTCGGTTTTCAAACGATAGATTCGATATTTCATTAAGGTCTCTGAGCGCCATTTACTTGGGAGTAGCCAGAAACGATTCTTTTACATACTTGTAGTAAGAATATCCCTCCTTTTTAAGAAAAAAAGTAGAAAATTTATAGGAGAGTACTAAATTGAAATTATTTTAATTTTAAGGCGAGTAGTATACTAAAATCCTGGAATGACTCCACAAAAAACATCAATATCATTGCTTTTTAACAAGAAGCAGGGAAGTGATATAACGAAAGGTTTAAAAACGCTGACGTAGCTAAGAAGGCAATAGCGTTTTTACGAAAAAACCCAACATATCGGGGAGAAAGGTATCGGAAAAATTACAATGTTCTAAATTTTTGCAGGAAAAGTTAAAGGAGGAAGCGCTGAACTCTTACAAAATTTCAAAAAGAACAGCATGGCGAAAGATCGGGCCAAACGGCTTCACCTTGATTTCCTTAAAATTTTCGTGCTTATGACTTTTCTTAGAGATTTTTCTCAGCTTCCAGGTGTGAATTTTTATGTTGAAGATTACAAAAGGAATGTCCAAATGGAGTTTAAAACACAAAAACAGACAAAGTTTCCAAAGAAAATTTTCATTTGGTAAGAAATTTGTAGCTGTAGTAAAAGAAGCACTTCTTTTGTTACAACTGGAACTATCAACGTTTGTACATCCAGGAGTGCTTTCAAAAACGACTTTTGCCATTCATAAGATGTTATGAGGTGTCCACATTTTTTGGCCTTGGCTTCATGACATTATAGCAAATCGGCAGTTGAGTGGTATGAGATGAGCAATATAGCTTTTGTGCGAAAATTAGCAAATCCGCCTAACTGTCCTCAGCTCAGACCCATCGAAAGATATTGGACAAAACAAGTTGCTGACACCACTAAAAATTTTTCGAAGAAATGGTTTTCATCAAGCATACAGATTACAGAAAATACTATTAAGAGACTCATGGGAGGTATATTGGAAAAAAATTAAATTATTTACAGAAACAATTAATCTGCAAAATGTTTTTTATAAATGAATTATTGTTAAAAAACTGTTTTTTTTTAATACATGAACTATTTCAAAAGCTACTTAAATTTTTTCGCGCACTAACTTCATTGTACGCAAACTTAAATGATCAGGATGGCAAGTTGACTCAATTTATCTATAAAATGTCAAATCAAAAAAACACGTCCTTTACTTCCAAAAAATTTGCACATTTGTTGGAACTACCGATATTGCATTACTATAGAATACAACCGTCATACAAATTGAACTGTCAAAATCAAGTTCTTGTAGGGAAAACTATTTTATTTGTCAAGATATCTTCCCGAAATTTGGCATATATTGTTATCCACGGTCGAACTACTATAGCATATACTTAGCTCTCATACAAACTGATCAAGTAAAATTCAAATATATGTCTTTTTATATCATGTTATGCTATAAGAAATGGACCTGTGTAGGGTATTACAACTTCAGTGCTGCCGAAGTTAACGTTTGTTTTGTTTTAAGTATTTTTATTGTGACTTTTCACTGCACGTGACTTTCGACAGTAGTACACACACCCACTATAATTTCACTCTAAAATGCATTAAAATCACTAAGCACAATCGTTTAGTGTAGTAATTATGCCGAACAAATGGCTGCAAGTATGTATGCATAGAAAAATGCTGCTGGTAATTTTCGGTGAAATGTGTTGTTTGCTTAAAAATACTATGGTAGCGTGCTTGCGGCAAATCGAAAACGAAAGTGTGCCACAGGTGTTACACATACAATTAAAAACTACTCATTTTTATGAACTCTTATGGTACATATAGTAAATACATACATATAAGCGCAAGTTATTGTATCTACATATGGAAAATACACATGCAACATGCCGCAAAACAATTAAGCGTTGCAGCCATTAACTAGATAAGAGCGTAGATATGCGAGAGCAACTCATTAAACTGCAAACCCAAACTACAACATATAAACGAGCACACGTTTGGCTTAGATGCCGCGTAGATTCAATTAAATCTTTTCCAGCGGCATTAGCAGAGAATCTGCTTAAAACTCAGCTATTAATAAAAGCGAATAAAAATGAAAACACACTAAAGAGATGGGGCGAGACAGATAGAGAGGTAGAAAAAATTGAGCGAAAAATTAAAGCAAACAATTAAACGTGCACAAAATAGAAGCAGAAAAAAATATTTACTGAACGGGGGGGCGTACAATGGATGAGACCCACACAGTGCAAACTGCACTTGACTGTCGGCAAAGTTGCCGCGACGCAGCGCTTATTTATGTGGCTCATCAACGAATTTGTATCTATACAATACGTTTACGGTGTTGTTGTTGCTTTTGTTAATTGAATTTTATGCTCGCATCGTAAATCAGCCGGCAGCGGAGCGATATAGCTTGACATATGTGTATGATAGACATATAAACACAATACGTAAACCATGTACATAGCTATGTACACACACACAAACTTTTCTAGATACATATACATATAGATCTATTAAAAATTTTCCTTTTGTAGCGCAATTGCATTCATTTGCTAAAATTAAATTACATCTGCCGCTGTGATTTTCTACTTTTTGTGTTGTTGTAATTCTATTTTACCTTTATTATTGTTTTTGTATGTTGTTTAGTGTCATAGCATGTCAATTTTCAGGTGCAACAGCCTACATATGCAATGTAATGCGCATTTAAAGTAAAAAACAAAGTAAACATAACAACAACAACGGCACCTGTGTTGTTAACAGCCGACAAACTCGTGCTCGTAAAAATGTGCAACGAGCGCATAAATTCTTTCAAATGGGCCCAACCAACAACACAAACAGTCGTACATGCAACACGTGCTGCGGTGTGAGTGAGCAATTTCACACATACATACATACTTGTACAAACATATTGCTAAGTTCATCCGTAGACACGCATGGGATTTTGAAATATTTATGATTTTCAATACAGCGCGAGTGGGGGTTTCACTCCATAAAATTATGCTGAAGCTTCTGTCGCATTCTGGTTATTACAATTATAAACAAGAAACTGAATGTTTAAAAATAAATTTATTTTAATTAAAACAAGCGGAAAAAAATCTAAAATATTTCGGTTCCATATCTTCTAAAGGAATCATAGAGTTTAAAATAAAATTGAAAATCGTGATTTCCCTATATCAATCATAATAACACTTTGAAAAATATTGACTAGTACTCGTAACACTAGAATGATACATATCTGACAAGACCTATTAGAACTGGATAGTATTAAGTTTCATAAAAGTTATTTTTTCTTCATTCAGTAACCATAATTGGACTTGAAAAAAAAAACTGTGTGATGTATGTAGTATGAAACAACGTGACTAAAAAGAATTAACAGTGTCTTTAGAAAAGATGCAAAGTCTAAAATAAACTTGATGAGGTGTCCTCATTTTCCATTTTCTCTCACTGATGTTTACCTACTTGCTTTAGGGCGCCTATGTACGGTTAATGGATTTTTAAGAAGTTCTCTGAATATATGTACATAGGTTCGGAGGGTTGGCATCCCAACATCAAATCAGACTAAATTTGAAAGCTTATTGTTACACTACAAACTTGCATTCATCCGCTCATCAACTCTCCAATTTCTATGTAAGCATTCTTCGTTCCGCTTCGACCCAAACCTAGGTTAAAATTTTGTCTATGTCTACGATGACAGAGAACACAGCGCTCGTAAAGTGAGTTTCAGTACTACATTTTGTGCGGTGATCAACCCTACGGCCTAACCTAATATATTTTACGAATTTTGAAATCGCTGGCATTAAGGAGAACAAAACGTACATAAGACGCAGTGTAACGGTTCAACAAATCTAATTTTTTATTGTCTTATTAAATTCTACCAAACCTCTAGAATATGGTGCTAATTTTTCAAGTTGATCCGAATAATAGTTTCGGGGATACAGCCTTGAGAACTTGTGCGCTCGGCTATACTAAGTGCGCCGTCTTTAAAAACGTTTTTCTCGAAACTGTAATTTTGAAGTCGGTTCGCAAAATTTCTCAAGAACATTCTCGGAACTTGGACCAAGGATTTTTTCCGATTAGAACTATTAAAAAAAAAATTCACGAAATTTTCACTGAAATTTAAATTTTTTGTAAAAATGTCTGCCAAAAATCAAATTTTCGGATTTTCTAAATACTTTCGTCCAAGTTCTAAGTTAAGGGTTTAACCAAAACAGGTTTTTTTCACTTTAGATGAACCTGTAAGGAGTTATCTTGCCAACGCGGGCGCATCTTTTTTCCGAGGAGTCGTTGGAAATGGCGTCGTAATGGCCAAGTTTGAAATATTTTTTTCCAAAAATTTCAGAATTTTTTAGTTTTTTGTGTATGTTTGTAACAATAAAATATTTTAATAAAATATTTCGTGTTTTAGATGAGAAAAAAAATTTAAAAAAATACTGATTTTTAACCGAGGAAAGCCATGTAACCCCTTAAGAAACAAAGAAACAAAATTCTTTGAATTGTGGTATTCTTAAGACAACAAGACCTAAAATATATTAAAGATTAAAGCCAATATGAAGTTATTGTTATGAAACGTGTTTACTTAAGACCATTTTAACCAACTTTCCAAAAAAAAAACCATAATTTTTGGCAGTACTTTTCATGAAAATTATTTTTCGTTGCGCAAAAATTGCCTTCCATTATTAACATTTCGACGACTCTGACAATTAAGGTAGCCCAAACATATGTACATACATATATACGAGTATCTCCCAGATAATCAACAATCGACAGTTCAAATGTTTCACGAGGGGTTGTGTGTTCTTTTTTAAATATTTTATTTTTCTTTTTTGCTTTTTATGTGTCTTTGTTGACCTCCTTTGCCTGCAGTGAACAATTCACCTATTCACCAATTCACCGGCGATCGAGTAGTTCTATTTGTGTGCTTGTCTTCTAGTGCGTTTGTGTACTCGTACATTTGCGTGTACAAGAACTCAGTTTTGAACAGAAATTTTATTTGTTGTTATTTGTGTTGGCAGACAACACTATTTGCTTAATTTTTAATTTACCGATTATGTACATACATATACTTTACGTACATGCATTTATATATTATATTTACTTATGTTTTCATTTAAGCTAGATAATCTAGTTTTCCTCACAGAATATTGAAAATAGTCAATTCGAATATTTTAGGTATAAATATCACTTTTGTGCATGGTCCCAAAATTAACACACTATTTAAATTTGGCGCCATTTCAATTAGTTTTGAATTCGAAGTTAAATTTCCGCCTTTTCCGACCGTATTTTGTAAGAAATTTTCGAACTGTGTCCACCAAGCTTTCATTATTTTTGAAATATTATTCCATAATAAATAGACGTTTTTCTATCGCGTAACGCTCCATGTTTACTAAGCCTAAACTGTCAACTGTCGATTTGTTTATTTAGGGTTGTCAACACTTTCACCTTACAAATGACGGCAAATTTTAATATTGCGTTATTTTTGGGACACCCTGTATTTAATTACAATCTTCGGTTAATTTTGGGACTCCCTTCAGTACGAAGAAAAGAAAATAAATTTGTAAATTTTGTAATTTGCAAGTTGAAGACGGCAATTATAAGCGATTTTAAAATAAAAGATTTTCAAAGTGAAGTGAAGTGAGTAGAATTTTTCGAAATCTTCCAACTTATGCAGATAATGAAATTTACTGGCACAAATTCGCAATAAAAATTTAGTTTTCTTCTGACATGTGAAAATGATAGAAAAATCCCTATCTATGCCAACTTTCGGCACAACATGTCAATAAATCTATATTTACTTGGCATACAAGTATACTACATATGTACATATATACCCACATATGTTTTTATGTATGTTTTAGACTATTTATTTTTAGTGCTGAATAATCTCACTTGAACTTATTTCAAAAAACCCTGACATCGCTGAAACTAATTGCTAAATTTTATTCGCTAAATCTGTCTGTATGGGTCGATACCCTGTAGAAATGAGATAACATGGACGAATGAGATATACATACTTATGTACATACATATATAAATATAGTCATTAAGTAAGTCTAGTGTGAGCTAAATTGAAGGAAATATTAAAATTTGAGAGAAATATTTATTTTTTTCATAAAAAATTGCAATTTTTAAATTTTTTCTCAACAGGATCATAAACTCAAAGTTCATTTTTAAATGTTGCATATGCGCCCATGCACTCTAATGCAAATAAGTGCTTAAATTTAGCGTTTCCTTGACGCTTGAGATGAAAAATAATCAAAATAAAATTTGTGTGTTGAAACTGTTATTGACATTCGTCGCCAAAAATTATTTAGCAAACTTTGCCAATTGCATGTAAAATTAGAAATTATTTGCGAATGTATGAGTGCATATGCACAATGTGTCATGAGATATAAGAATTGCATCACTAAGCAATTTTTATATTGAAAATCTTATTTTTATTTTATTTTTTTAAGGTCTGAAAATTTTTGAAATATTTGTAAATGATATATGGAAAGTATATTATCATCCTTGGATAACTTTCGAATTTTCAAATTTTGGAAAGTAAAACTGAATAGGGAAAAAAAAATTTGAAAGCATGACTAATTCATGAGCTTAGGAAAAGCACAGACGTATGTACATATGTATAAGTACACTTGTATATATCGTCACCTAAAATGCAAACTAATGAAATATCACTTTTCATAAGTTTACAGACGAAGGAAAAACGTTATAATAAAAACCACTCATATTATGAGAAATTTTGAGTTTTGGTTATAAAATGGTTGTATATTGGTTATCATACACTTATATTTGAAACAAAATATGAGGTTTGGTTATATAATGGTTATATATAGGTTATCATACACTTATATTTGAAACAAAATTTGAGTTTTGGTTATATAATGGTTATTATATGTTACAGTGATTTTCGATTTGTTTTTCATGATACGCTGTTTTGCAGTTTAGGTGACGATATAGAAAAAATTGTTCAATTACTGTAAGGGATAACATTATATTTTTCTAGTTTTATGATCTAAAAGCCCAAAAATCAGCTTTCCAAGTTTCAAGTGACACATTACACTATTTGCCATAAACAACTGTTTTTCTTGGTGTTGCACCAAACAAATTTTTTTTCGAAAAGTTGACTATAAGTAAAAAAAATAATTTCCCCGTTTTCGATGTTAGCCTCGAAATCTAAATATTATCCTTCGAAGTCCGAAATTGAACTTAGTTCAAACACTTTTATTAATTACAGGATGAAAATTACTAAAAGAGTAAAAATATTAATTCTATTTTCTAATTTTTCCTATATTTTCAATGATGTGTAATTTTTTTTATCAAGCTTCTATGACAGATACTATATTATAATTATTACGCTAAAAATCGAGAAATTTTCTGCTCTCATTTCTCATTAACGCACTTTTATTATCAGTAAACAATTTCAAATCATACCTGCAAATAAATCAAAAGTTATTTATGAAGTAATTTCTTGATTTCAGAAATTATATCACCTTTTAAATGTATTCGTATTTAAATGCAATGTTTCAACTCATTTTATAGCACCACTGAAGAGCCTTTTGCATCACTCTTAAACCAAGCTAGCTGCTGTTCTAGAAGCGTAATCCCACAAGTGATTCGGCACTTTATACTGATAAGAAAGCAAAAAAAACGCAAATAAGCATCTCACATCTCCGACGATGAAACCGCGTGAGATCATGTGCAAATTATTTTTATTTTCTTTCACCTTAATAATTAAGCTGAATCAAAAAGCAAACAACGTACATACATACATATGTACATATGTATGTTTTATTAGCTCTAAGGCAAACAACGGGCAATGCGACAATTATGAACTCAATTATGATGACTATTTTTTATTTTTATGATATTATTATCACTTTATAATAAGTGTATTTGTATAGGAAGGATAGAGCACATAGTGGGAGGAATGCATATGGTAAGTGGTCAAATATTTATTAAATTATTATTATTATTATAAAATATTATTAACATAGTCAAAGTTTATTTTTCATAAAAATATAAAATATTTTTCTAAATATTAAAATTTGCAAAATTAAAAAAAAAATAATTTTTTTAAAATTATAAAAAAAATATTTTAAATATTTTCCTTTATATTAAATATTGTTTTTTAAACTAAAATTTAAAATATAAAAAAGAAAATTAAAATTTTAAAAATTATAAAAAAAATGCTTAAAATAAAGGAGAATATTTTTTATGAATATTTTTACTTCAAAAAGATATTTGAGCTTTTTCACAAAATACCTCCAAATAAAGGGATTTAATCTTCCTGTTTTTCTTTACTTTTCCACATCCACAAATGTCGCGAAGTTTTCACTGATATTTTAATTTTTTTTGTAATAATGTCCTCCAAAAATCAATGTTCTGTTTCATTCCCCCTTCGGCTGAGTTTAAAATATTTTTCTTTTTTCAAAAATTGCAGAACTTCTTTGTTAATAATGTAAGTTTTTAACAATAAAAAATTCTAATAAAATATTTAATTTTTTATCTGAGAAAAAATTGTGGAAAAAAGGCTGATTTTACCCGAGGAAACCCATGTAACCAATTAAAAATAATAAAAATTACTCATATTTCAAAAATATTGAGACTTATGTATATGCATTAATAAATATTTCAATTAAAATATTTTTTATAATTTTTATTTCTGTTATACGACGCGTGTCTTTTTAATTATTAAATTGTGTTATTTTATCTTGAGAATTTTTCATGAAACATTATGCTAAATGTTTTATGCAAATAATTGTTCAAAACTACACACTGTGCAACGCTCTGACATTCGATAAGGAACAGAAATAAAAGCTTAATTATTTATCATGTCTGTATCAAGCAGAAAATATTAGCATAGCTTAAATTAAAAAGCGCCATGCTCACCAGCTTGCTAACGTCAATACAAAGGTACATACATATATGCATACAAAAATATAGTAAACAAACTATATAAAAATCCGCATGTGCGTACGAAATTGCAGCTAAGTCCAAACAAATACGGAAAAATCCATGTCAAAAAATTATTTGAGGATAAACTCGAGCGAACGCGCAATTTTTATGACTTATTAGGCCAAGTACTTGAAAAGACGGGTAGCCAATGACGCTTGAAGTTGAATTAAAAAACCATTAGAAGGCTAAAAATGGAAACTGCAAATGAGCACAGAGTACGACAATGGCACAAAATTTATAAATATTGACCAACCCACATAATTGTGTATAAATATCTAAAAGACCACATACATATTTATAAGTGGGAAGAAAATTTGTAAAAATAATTTTATTATCTCTGCATATAACGGTAATGTCGCTTATCGTAAACTTTATATAATTGAAGTGAAGACAATTCATAAAGGAAATGATAAATGAGCTGTGATATGTGATTAAAAAGAACAGCAACAACAAAATATTTCTATGGTAATGAGCTTTTGTAAGCGATGGCGTCATTTAGATACACGGAAAATCTAAGAATACATATTTAGTTTAAGTCTTTGTTATAACATAATAATAAGAATAGCTGCCATCGATTCGCCAAGCGTTACTCTGCAGCGAATCGAACAAACTATACCAGATGATCAAACAAACGAGTAGCACTTATGGTGCAACCCTGCACTAGCATTTCTTTTGACGCATGTGTAATAATGTAATGATTCCAAAAATTTTATCAAAATGTATTGCAATAACAAATAGCTAAGCAGAATTTTTGTAAAAGTGCTAGAATCGATGGAAAAGCAATTTTATATTTATATCATCTGATCAAATTGGACCCGGACTGATCTATTTAAACTGCGCCTTCAAACCGAAACGGAAAATATTTTTCCTTACATTACATAATTTTTTTAATGTTCGTGTAACTTTTGATTTCTGCCAAGTAGAGGTTGCAAAAGAGATGTTTAACAAAGTATCCGAGATGACGAGACGTGGTTTTATGAATATGACGTCGAAACAGTGCAACAATCTAGCCAATGGCGCTCCAAAAAAGACTCGAAGACTATCTCAGCTGAGCCTTGAAACAAGTTTATGGAGAATTGGTTTAAGTCTTGGTATTATTTTATAGGCTCAGGAGTCAATTTTTGAAAGCCATAAAAAAATTTGTGAAAACGTGAATTTAGTGAAAGGGTATTTTTCAAAACATACTTTTGGAATTATTTTTGTAGCTAGACCGTATACATATGTAGTTTCAAGAGCGTGACTCACATTTTCAGAGGAAAAATTGAAGGTAAAGGATTACAAAGCCATCAAAGGAGTTCAACATATTGATTTGGATTGTCATGGTATTAAAGATTAAGTAGATTATAGGTTTATGAATAAACTAATAAAATTCTTAAATCTCACAGCTCGAGGTATACACTATATCAAATATGAAAAATATGTTACATTTTTTGTAATCCTATTGATCTACACCTAGTCCTCTTAAAATGTCACTATCTGATTTACAAATGAAATATTGCCTCTCTAATACAAGATCCACAACAACAACATGACCTAAAACTTCCATTGCCGCATCTAGCAATTCTCATAACCGATGATTTCTTCAATTAATTTCCGTGCAAGCCTACATTTTACTTATGATTGTACTTCATCATTGTCAGTTTTCCGCCGCTCACTCAGCTTTTTCCAGCTAAATTTAATTTACATCCTCACATCTTCATTATGTTGCGCAGTTCGCAGTTGGACAAAAGGCCCACTTTTTTCGGTTTGTCATTGCTTCTTCGTTTTTTTGTTTTTTTGTTGTACCAATCATCATTGATGCCTACACTGTCATCCAAAGCATGATTGTATCAAATCGATGACTTGGCATTCACCACTCGCCGCTGGGTGTGTGCATGCACCAGCTAGCCCGGGTGACCAGCAGTTAAATGGAGTGATGCTCAGCGATAAATTGTGCGCGCAGTGGACAGGAAATGCAGTCGCCTATGAAGGTTGGTAAGGTGGCTGAGCAAACTACAAGCAAATAAACAAAAAAAAATCTCGGTTTCTACCTGCTGCACCTTTGTGGTTATTGTCCGGCAAAATGGTTACGTGGTAAGAACATTTAGAATTGACAAACAAAAAACGAAGTAGAATTGTCTTCTAAACATGTATTTCCTGTTGCAGAACAACAACAAATCGACCGAGACGATTACCACGCGTTTATTGCGTTTCCTCCCTTTTCCCATAGGAGTTCTCTTCTCTCTGACTTTCTATGCATCACGTACTATGGTTGTGTGTAAAGATTTGTTCCTACGCATTTTTAATTTTAAAAATTCTCTTTCAAATCGTTTTGTGTTACATATGCTTTCAAATTTATTGACGTATGCATGTATTTACGAAAATGTGACATGTGAACCAACAAATTAATATGTAGCCAAATATATGAAGGTGTGGCATACAACAAAATTATGCTATTCGTGGATATTATTTAGAATATAAGAATATATTCTTGGAAAAAAAATAATTTTATCGACCACATGCGACCTAAATTATTACACACAGCTCTTCATTTTCGATTAACAGTATAAAATGGCTTAAGTTTCTAAAGCCATAACATGCCCCCAATTGATAAAATTATTTATTGTTATCTATCTATGTAGAACACCTACAACTATGACAGATATCAAAACAAAATTACAGCAACGTAGAAAATATATTAGTAAAAGTTATATATGATATAAGTTAAGGTGGAAATCAATTTTTGGGGATCTCTTTAAACTGCGCGGAAACCGAATCGGCAAACAAAGCTTCTGGAACGTCTTCACATATATATTTTTTTTTAATTTTTGGGGATTTCTTTATTTTAGTGAATTAGAAACAAATTCTCTGGACACATTTGATTCAATAGTAAAAGAAAAATTCGGACTAGTTTAAATGGCGCGCGGAAAACGGAACCTTTTCCTATATTCGGAATTTGTTCTCCATATGCCACTTAGAGTTAGTTTGGCAGCCTGTTGTTTAGAAAAGTTTTTCTGGCGATTTTAAGCGTTCATCCTAAAAGACTACAACACCTCATGGACTATGTAACAACACTATGAATGGCTCATAAGCCTACCAGTCTAATCTAATTAACTTTACAGTTGGACATATTGGCTGAAAATTTTGTGTTTCTAATAGAATCAAAGCTTTGAAATCTTTGAAAATGTTGCAGAACTATTTTAGGAAATATTCTTTATCATGAACACTGTTATTTAAGTGGTACGAAGCATTCAGTGAAGGTCGTGAAATCATCGAAAACTTGCCTCGTGTGAGTCGCACATTTCACATTGAAAAATTAAAGAAACGTTTCGTCACAAAATACCAAAAAATTTTCGCAAGAACAAAATCCAGTAAAGATCACAAACGAGATGCTTGACAAAGTGAGGATCCTACCTTCATCAAACGCAGCATTACTGGTCGTGAAAAGCGGATTTATGAATATGACACCGATGTTGTCCAACAATTTAACAACAACGGTAGTTTATAAATGAGCCGAAATCAGGAAAACCAAAGGAGCGAAGGCCATCCCAGTCAAGGCTTATAGCAAATGTATGAAAAATTGGATTAAGCTTCGGCATGCTTGTATTGGCTCAGGAGCCTATTTTGATAGCGATATAATTTTTTGTTATTCCGGATCTACTTTGATCAAATGGTAATCCAATCAATATGTAATAGAGGGATTCTAACAACGTTTTTAAAAAATTTTTAAAGTTATCAATAGAAAAATGACAATGTCTCAAAGAATATACTTTTCTAAGGCACTTTACAGTTGCTGACTATGACTGCCTCCCTAACTTTGGGTTAGAAAATTAATAACTTCTTTAGGACACTTTAGAACAATGCCGTTATCTATTAACAGGATATGGAAAATTTCAGTTTTGGGACACAAAAAATGTTCCTAAGCAGAAAAATAAACATTAAACATTGGGATTAGAGTCAACGAAGTACATTTCAAGTTTTCAACTTAGTTCGTCTAGAGTTTCCCAATTAGAAAATCATATAATTCTCAAGTTCTTGTTTCTCAACCTTGTGAAAACAACATACTTCACAGCTTGAACCCGCAAATGATTTTCTTAAATTTAAAAATGTAGATTATCAAAATGGTGACTGGATATCGCAAAAGTTCAGCAGTGATCGGAGAAAGAATATCAAGTTCAAAACCACAAATGTTGAATATGTAGCAATATGGCAATATGGCAACCTCTGCAGATATTTTTCGAAGATAAAATAATTACTTTTTCGAGAAGCGCTGGGTAAGAAAGACTATAAAACATTAGCAAAAATTTAGATAATAAAAAAATCATATTTCAAATTTTCTCCTTAAATCTCGCTACAATATGTTCTTATCGTTGCCTAACTAAAAATTTAGTATTTCCACACTTTACAACAACAAATTTTATCGCTGTTTTCTAATGCAAAAAGAACTTTACGCTTTTATATGAGCTTTCACACATCCATACCTACGTAGTATGCACGTAATTACTTTTATTTATAAACAATTGCATAGTTTATATTTACAACCTTCAATGAAAGTACAGCAAAGCGTGCAACAACAATAACAAGTTCAAAAAGTTCAGCAAGTATTTATTTATTTGATTTGCTAGTTCGTTAATTCGAGAGCAATAAAGTTCAGTTTTGGCTTCCTTGAAAGTAAAAACTAAACAGAAAAGCCTTTGGCCTGCGCTCGGACGGAATTTGGCGGTTGGACTTTTCAGCAGCGCATAGCTAAAATATCTCTTACGACTTTGTACATTTAATGTTAAACGCTGCCAACAAGCTACAGAACACTGCCTGCGACGTTTCTGGCTTTTTTGGCAAATGCTCAAATTTTAAAAATAAAAGTTGGGAGGTGAAAACACGAAAAAAATAAACAATTTTACTTAGTATTGAAAATGCATTGTATATATATGTAGTAAGGGTGTAAATATGTATGCAGGTACATATATACAATACACAATATACTATACATATGTATGCCTCGATAAACTTCTGAACATTTAGTGGCAGCCAGAAAAGCAATTGAAATTTTTTAGAAAATTTATTTTGTGACTGAAAATTGTTGAGAATTTTTTGATCGAATTTCGTTAATGGAAGGAACGTGATTATTTTTGTATGGCGACTAAAATTTGCAAAATTTTGATTTTTCAAATAAATGCATATTTCAGCAATATAATACATTTTATAATGTATAATTTTTAATATGTCTAGCCATTTTGGTATTATAAATTTCACAGTACAGTTTTTGAAATAGCTTAAGCTTTTGTCTAATTGTGAATTTTACGAAATTTCTTTTTAATGGGCTTAAGTTTGAATAACATTGATCATACATTGTATGAGAAGAACATAAACAAAAATATTATTTTTACAAAAAGTTTCGATATTATTTCCTTTCGCTTAAATAGTTTTTAGTAAAAGTTTATTTTTTTAATATTAAAAGAGGGTTTAATAAAAATAACACTAATATTGAAAGTAACCTATAATCATAATTACTATAAAGGTTCAAATTAATTAATTAAAATATGAAACTGAGACTTTTTGTTTAAGGACTAATACTAAAACATCTGCTGTGAGTTAAATAAAAACGAAGTAGGTAAAGTATTTATAAAAATAATATTTTTTTATTAAGAATTCTTATACATTTTTAAGTAATTAAATTGGTTCAGTAAACACAAAACAAAACACGCGTTAACTTGGGTGCACCGAACCTTTAGAACCTTTTTCAGATAAATAAAAAAGTTTACCATGCAAGAAATGTTCGGTCAGTTTCTATGGCAGCTATATGCTATAGTATTCGGATTTGAACAATATGTTAGGAGTTTGTATCGATGCTTGGAGAATAATCTGTACAAATTTTTGTGGAGATACCTTGTCAAATAAAAGCTTTTTCATACAAGGATTTGATTTTAATCAATCAATTTGTATGGAAGGTATATGCTATAGTTGTCTGATCTTAAGAATTTGTTCGGATATTCTATAAATACCTTGTATAACAATCCATCCCGAATTTTGTGAAGATACCTTGTCAAATAAAAATCTTTTCCCTACAAAGACTGGATTTTGATCGATCAGTTTGTATGACAGCTATATGCTATAGTGATTCGATAAAAAAATAATTGTTTGGAGATTGTAGCGCAACCTTGAACAATTATCTGTGCAAAATCTTGAAAAGATATCTCGTCAAATAAAGAACTTTTCTCCATAAAGACTTGATTTTGATCGAAAAATTTTTATGGCAGCTATAAGTTATAGTAATCCCACAAAAAAAAACCGTGTTCGGGAATTGCAGTGCTACCTTGAACAATAATCTGTTCAAAATTCGTGTACATATCTCGTCAAATAAAAAAGTTTTCCATACAGGGACTAGATTTTGATCGATAAGTTTGTATGAGAGCTATCTTCTACAGTGGTTCAATATCAACGATTCCAATGATTTAGCAGCTTTTTGAGGAGAAAAAGACATTTGCAAAATTTCAAATCGATATCTCAAAAACTGAGGAACCAATGCGCTAACTCACCCAGTTGTGGATATAAAAAAATAAAATAAAAAATTGTACTCGTATCAAAATTTATAGATCCAATTATTTCAATATAAACCAAAAATATCTTTTTGACTAGTAATGTTTTTTACTTAGAGAAATTTCTACACACACTGGAGAGATCAAAAATAAACGCAATGTAAATATTATATACTCATATGTATATACATATATGCAAATTTATTTATATACTTCTTTTTTAATCACCCATTAATCGTAAACTGCTATTCTCATTTGAATTTTATATTACAAAGAATCCCAAAGTTCAAAGACTACCAGACTACCTTAATGGAAATACTATTAAAACGGGTGCTGATTTCTTGTTCTATTAGTTGTTCTAAGCTATTTCAATTGTATTACGACTATGAGATTTTACTCAATGATGACTTTATTAAACAAGCAAGCATTTGCCCAACATCCTCAAATCTTACAGTACTTTTCTAGCACTTTTCTTCATTTCCACCCAAATTAAAATATTCAACTAAATATTTTTGCAGGCGGAAGTCTTCAGTATAGAGCACAAATACTCATTTTCGTTTGAAATGCTCAGCACACTTTAATGACATAAGTTCTTATCTTGGGAACTTTATTTAAAGTAAACCAGCGGCGAATCAAAATTTGCATATATGACATGTGATTCAAACGAGATCGAACACAAATCCGACGATTTAATTATTCATCAACGTCTGCGTCTGTGTTCGTTTTTTTATCATATTCTGTATGTAAATTTTTGTTTAATCAGTTATATTTGGCTTTGGTTATGACGCCAGAGCTGTTCTAAAAAAATGCAGAGGAGCGGCTTATCACGAGAGTGGTGTTCAATTATTTATAAAAAGGCATCACTCAGTTATTTAAAGTGCAGATATTATTAAGTGAGGCAATGTAAATGCGATGACTGTGTGTTCAGAATTCGAAAGCGCTAAAGTCCAAAGAGGACTAATGATGTATTGAGTACCTCAAAAGCATTTAGTTCCTTTTCACTTAAAATATAACCAGAGGGTTTGGGCTCTAACATTGTTTTTGCATAATTTTAAAGAGTTTTACATAAGACTTCTTTAATTTTTATGGACGTTTGTAGAAAGTCCAAGCATTGTTTAAGGGGTTACATGAGTTTACGGTTTCAAAACAACGAATTTTTTTATTGTCTTATTAAAGTTTACAACACCTCTAGAATATTATACTAAATTTTTAAGTTGATCCGAATATTAGTTTCGGAGATGCAGCCTAGAGAACTTGTGCACTCGAGGCTAACTAGGCTAATTGCGCCGTTCAAAATTGAAGTCGGCTGGCCAGATTTCTCGAGAGCTACTCACCCGATCTTCATGAAATTTTACACAGGTCTTTGTGATGAATTTCTCGATATTTTCAATGCAATTTTATTTTTTTTAATCCCTTTTCAGTTTTTGTTTTTTCTTCGTCCAAGTTCTAAGTTAAGGTTTTAACTAAAACACGTATTTTTTCACTTTAGATTATCCTGTAAGGGGTTATCCTGCCAACGCGGGCACATCTTTTTTCCGAGGGGTCACCGGAAATGGCGTCGAAATGGCAGAGCTTAAAATATTTTTTCCAAAAATGTCAGAATTTCTTTGGGAATAGTTTATGTTTATAACAATAAAAAATTCTAATAAAATATTTCATTTTTATATGAGAAAAAAAATAGAAAAAAGACTTTTTTTACCCGAGGAAACCCATGTAACCTCTTAAACGAGTGCTGAATTTTGATAGCATATTTTTCTTGTCGGAAATACTGCTAATCGTTTTAGTGTATATACTTGTATTTATATATTTTCATCAGCACGTTGCCAGAGATATTATTTTTCAGAAAGTTACGGAGGAACGTGACCATTTATGATCCATTTAGATTACTTTTAATGATATTCATTGCTTTGCTTTGCCGAAGTTAATAATTCTCTAATAATCGTGGTTTAAAAATTAAATCTTTTAGCGTAGCTTTTATCAAAAAATTATAACCTATAGTTTCAGATGAGCTAAACAACCGAAATCAAAGAGACCCTCCATAAATACCTATCACTTTTTCCCTAAAAATCTGAGCAGAAATAAAAGAGAAATACTTTTAAATTTAATGGCAATAATATTTGAATAGATTTTGTTTAGAAGATATTTTTTTCAACTGAAAAAAATGAAAAGAGGTTACAAGAACATCTAACATTCTTAATGGTCATAAATTGTTTTAAAACAGATACGGCGATAATAATAACAACACGTACGAGCATTCAAAGTAATTTTATTCATTAATACCATACATATACATATTTGGACATATATATTATATTGATGTGTATACAAATATGTACACATATTCAGATCTATCACATTCACTAGATGTTAGAATCAATGCTTTTAATAGCCAAACAATTAGTATATAAACGTAAATTTGTTATACAACTACTGCAATTCAGAAATAGCACGCAATAACAAATTAATTTTCTAGACCACATTTACCATACAAAGTATATATGTATAAACATATACTTATATAAGTATATGTATATACAAGTATAAGTACAAGTATATAATTACATACATATGTATTTTTGGTTATTAAACAGCGCGTTTATAATGAAAATTGTTTCAGTGAAAATGTGAACTAAATAAAAGGTAAATGAACATTATGAATTGGAGATCAGTGGACTAGTTCCATTCAGACCAGTTTCAGATTTCACAAATCACTACTTTTTTTGAAAGCAAATGGAAGATTAAAAGTAGAATTACCAAAAATTCAGAGTACTTATTAACATTTGCCCAACAAACAGGATAGAAAGAAACACAGTGACCAAATTTGATTGCGCTATTCTCTAGGTTTGCCAGGTAACAGCCACACACCTGCCACGCCTTTGCATAGATCAGAAACGACTACAAAACATTTAATTTGAGAGATGCTGAAGGATAAACAACTTTCTTCAGAACTCTGTATTTACCTTAATTTATTTGTATTCGTGGAGATTAGTAACACACAGAAAAGGAATGAATATGAAATAGAAGTTCCACTTGAAATACGAACGAGGGATGGAAATTTCTGACACAAAAACAAAAAAAATAGAAAAGTAATCTGCAAAATGTATCTAAGTCGAATTTAAATCTGGTGAATAAGTCCTAAAATTGAATTTACATAAAAGTATGGAAGGATATTACTTTCATTTAAACCTTCAAATATACATATGTCTGTACATATTTAGGTCTACTTTGAGCTGACCGGACTGGAAATAACCAAGTGAAGTAGTTTAAAATAATACCATCAATGGAGCTGCATATGGAAAAAACTTACACACCCTTCTCAAGCAAAGTTCTCCAAGTGAAAGGTAATTAATTAAAAATATAAAGTAACGTTTGGAACATGCAGCCGGTTTGGCCCGCTGGAGGATGTTCTATAGAAATCAGCTCCATAAAGCGTTGCTCGAAGTAATGTACTCTAGAGGAACATATCAGGGTGAACACTAACACCACAGGATATATAACACAAAAACTCTAGAATACTACTGATGGCGGACAGACAAAAAAGGTTCTACTTTTAAGAAGAAACAAGGCAACATTGCAGGTATCAACCCAGAGCACCTACCTCAAAGATTCCAGCTTCAGAAACTTGGTAAAGCAGTATGCAGAGAATGAAAGGATAGAAATTAATAGATCTGCGAATGTCCAACCTGAACCAATCCACTTGCTGAACGGCGCTGAATTGGTTAAAACTTGTAAGTGCAATGAGCCTAATCATGGCTTAAGTGCGGCCAACGTTTGGAAAATAAACCCCTTGACGAATAGAATGATCAGAAGCAAATTTTTGACAATACATAGTTCATCTACTTGCAAAAGTTTGATAATTTACTTATACTTAACGCTAAGGGGTTACATGGATTTACGGGTTTAAAAATGTATTTTTTTATGTCTTTTATTTTCAAATTCTACAACACCTCTAGAATATTGTCCTAAATTTTCAAGTTGATCCGAGTAATAATTTCTGAGATACAGCCTTGAGAACTCGTGGCTAGCTAGGCGTTGTCTTTAAACGCATTTTTCTCGAAGCTGTGTTTTTGAAGTCGGTTGGCAAGATTTCTCGAGAACTACTCAACCGATCTACATGAAATTTTACACAAGTCTTTGAGATACAATTCTTAAAAACTTGAGTGAAGGATTTTCTTTCGATTACAACTATTTGGAAAAAAATTTCGCGAAATTTTCATTATGTAAAAATGTCTGCCAAAAATCAAATTTTCAAATTTTTTTCCTCGTCCAAGTTCTGAGTTAAAGTTGCAACTAAAACGCGTTTTTTGCACTTTAGATGATGATAAGAAGTTATCCTGGCAACGCGGGCGCATTTTTTCCCGAGGGATAACGGAAATGGCGTCGAAATGGCAGAGCTTAAAATATTTTTTTCCAAAAATTTCAGAACTTCTTTGTTAATAGTGTATGTCTGTAACAATAAAATATTTCATTCTTTATATGAGAAAAAAATAAAACTTAAAACAGCACCCAACGAACACTTCCATTCATCAAACTAATAGGAGCAGCGCATTTCTCTTACTAATATATGGTAGGAAATATGCATATGTATGCACGTACAGTTTTTTAAGTTCAAAATCTAAATTTTATAAATGAAAAGTGTTTGATTGAGAATTAAAATTATAAATTATGCACCTAAGGAGCTTATTGGGTCCAGAATTGATATCACATGATTTTACAAACAAGTGTCTAAAGTCAGTTTAAATAAGAAGCTAAATTGCTAAGCATTTCATCAGAAAAAATTCGGTATTTGAAAAGTCAGCACCAAAATATATATTTTAGATATTTTCAGCATTTTCTTGCTCAATTTTTTTCTTTGCAACCAACACTTATATAATATTGTTATATTCAAAAACACTAAACTATCTGCACATCAGTTCATAAAAATAGCAAAATATTTAGTATTTGTCGTAAAGAAAATATATGTGGTGTATTTACTTGTGCTGCTTGTGTTTTCTGAATTTAAAAGGGCTTCCCCAAATGCTGCTTGCTCTCAACAAAACGCTGGCGAACACAAATTTCGTCGACACTTTGTAATAAATATTTTGTGATAGCTCACTTAATTCGTTTAATTAATATGCAGTTTAGTGGAAAAAGTATTTCAAATAACTCTTACAAGGTCGAAACTATTTATTGATATTTTTTGAATAATTAATTTTCGAATTTTGCTGTCGCTTTGCTTACATTTCCCTCGTTTTATTTCGCGTAGATTTTTATTTGTTTTCTTTTGGTTATGTCAGGCTATTTGAAAACGTTTGCTTTTAACTTTTATTGTTGTTTATTTAGTTTTATGTGGTTTTTTGTTGTTGTTGTAAGTAGTTTATGAACACACAGGCTAATTGCAATTGTCAAGCGCACGAACCGGTTGTCTGGCGTTCCAATGCATTTTTCCACAATATAAATATTAATAACATGAACAAAATACAAAATAAATATTTTTTCACGAAATTCACTTTATACTTTAACTGCGCAGCTGTTAATGAGCTGATAATTTATTTTATCACTTGGACAAAGCGGTAAAGGGCGCACAATTTTCACTGGCACAATTTTGGGTTCAGCCAATATTTTTTGCGCAATAACTTTTTATTTCGAAATGATAAGAGATTTGGAAAATTGATTTTTTGAGTAATGTAATTATAATATTTAATACAAATTTAATTTATTTTTTAATTTCGTAATTTTTTTCTTTTTTTCAGTTTAATAATTTTCTACTATTTTTTTCTCACAAATTCACTTGGACATATTTTTCAGCACCCACATCAATTTTTCGTATTTTCTTCACTTTCTTAATTTATCTAAATATTTAGCATCCACTCTGGTCGAGTTCCCCCCAGTCGCGCAACTCTTCGATCATTTTAATCCTGCGTCGCCCACTTTTATTTACTTTTCACTAAATTCCTTTTCGTTTCACTGTTTTCAACGTTGTGACATTTCTATTTTCTATATTTAAACACACTTTTTATTGATGGTCTTAAAGTTTTTCGGAAAACATCCCACACGCAGACCGAAAAAGTATCATATACAATTTTTCTCTCCCCCAACCACAAACTGTTTTACTGAATTTTCCTCCGCGACAACGATCTGAACAGCTGAAAAGTCGAATCGAATCTGTCCGCGCGCACCAACAAAATCGCCGGTTGCTTATGGCTCAGTTGACATCGCATGCTGACTCTGGTTGACTCTCAACGGCCAGCGTCTACCTGTGTTCTTTCGCATCCCCACGTTGCGGTGCTGAGGAAAAACATCGCAGAAAAGCCGCAACAAAGCAGAAAACGCAATGAAAATACACAACAAAATAAAACAGAGCGAGCAGAAAATGCAGCTGACAGCAAAAAAGTCACGGACTTGCAGAGGCACATGTGGAAAACAAACAGTGTCGAACAACAACAGCGCAACTCACTGGCCGAGTGAGAGAGCCAAAACAAATACAATGCACTGTGTGTGTTTCTTTGAGTATTTTAGTCCCATGTGGTGCATGCGTTTGCTGATTGCTGCAGGTACTCCCCATGTGAACAGTCTGACTGTTTGGCAGCCTGTCTGTCTCTGTTGACATGTGCGGCGTTTATTTTTATTATTTTTTGCGCTCTCTCGCTCTCATTGCATTTGACTAAAATTAACTCTTGCCATAAATTGCGAGCGCACCAAAACAAATTTCATATTTATAATAATAACAACAACAGTTCTGAGCGAAACGAATGATAAGAAATGCTTTCAGGTGTAAACTGCTGATTAAAACACCGCAGCGAGCTGGTGACTGGCAGCAAGCATTATCAAAGCGTCGAATAAGTGAGAGATAAAATAAATTAACGTGGTGTACACGGAAAAAAAATTAATTAGGAGCGCGCTTTCTTAAAAAGAAAGGAATAAGAATACAAGAGAATTTTTCTTGGGTGCGCTCGGGTGTTGCGGAGAAAATATTAATTATCTTCTTCTTTGTTGGTAAACCTTAACTCAATGATTTGACTTCTTTTAATGGATGTCACTTGATATCTGTTTAGAAGACAAATTGATCATTCAGTGCATTCTTTGTGAATAGTAGTGAAATTTTTTTACCAGAGTCATCCGAATTTTATGTCCAACTGACCTTGACCTCACTTATTCCCTATTTGCATACTGAACCGTTCATATGAAAAGGTTGTGAGATACATTGAATAAGTGGTTTTCACTGATGTTGGCAACGCGAATATCCTCACGTGAACAGAAATTGTTGAATCGGTAGCCCTAAGTGCATCTTTCTTCTTATTAAATCGGGTTGGGAATGAATTGAGTCTCTGTTGTCCTTTTGACTTCTAGCTCTGGACCTCTGGACTTCGCGTGAGCGCTAGTTAACAACTACTTCCTGTGAGACTGCGAGTTCCTACTGGCCTCCCACGGAACACAAGATATCCACTGAACTACTTGCTCTCTGTACACTTTATCTTGCCGCAATCATAGGTGCTTTATTGGTCTTTGCCCAAAAGGCGGCTGAAAATTTTGTCGAGCACTAACTGTCAAAGGTCTACGGGGGAAGTTGAGGTGGAAATATCCAGACACTTCTTCCTCCATTGTCCAGCTCTTAGAAAATGAATGCGAATGAAATAGTTGGAATTAATATCAGCTGAATAAACAATTTTAGTAGGATCATAGCGCTTTATGGATTTTTGAGTCTTTTCGTTCAATTCCAGTAGTATTAAGGTATCAGCTGTTTAAGTGGGATTGGTTTTTGGATCAATCTTTTCGCCTACCACTAACCTAACCCAATATTTTTTACTTCAATCAGTAAAAGTTCTACTAAGGTATCACAATGGAACCGAGTTTTCGACTGTTCAAATGGGATCGGTTTATGGATCGATCTTTTATTCTAACCCTAACCTAACTCAATATTTTTTACTTCGTAAAGAGAAGGTCGTTTCCTTGTACAAGAGGGTACCCTTTTCTAGATCACATATGGGACGCATTAATTGATTTTTTAAATATGGCAAACGACTTTCTCTTCAGATGCAATTTCATGATTTCCAAATAAGAAGCAAAATTTCAAGCAAGGCACCCTCAATATGTCTGAATAAAAGGCTTCTGGATCGAAGCTCAGAAACAAGAACAAAATTAATCACTCAACTTTACCAAATAAACAACCACATAGCAGTATATATGAACATACTCAAGCAAATTCCCTTTCGATTAGATACAAATTCATATTTTTTTATAAGTAAGTAAAAACAACAACAAACATTTATCGGTACTTTTTTCCCACCGCACAAGCACACACATAAAATTATTTAACCCTTTTATTGATAGCAACCGGTTTTTAATGGACCTGCCCATATAAGCGCATATCTGTTAACAACCATACATATGTGTATGTACAGACATATGTTAGAGCATTAAATAAAGAAATAGAAAATATGTATTTATATTTCTGTATATCATTGCAATGTATCTTATAGGTAGCAATCCGCCTATAGGTGCACCAATACGCCCACCCCTCGCCCTAAACGCATTGAATGCAATCGAGCTCTTGTGTTGGTTTACCACCATCGCCTTTTCTGGACAATTTTTCTTGCAACATTTTCTTGTGCGCTTAACTTTCATACCGCGATCTGAGATAGCGGTTTATAAGTTATGAGAGCGACAAACAAGAAGTACGAGCAAATGTGACCAAATAAAGCAGTAACGCTGTGAAGTTGGAGGAGTGCATTTGTTTACTTATTTATACTAATAAATAAATAACAAATAATATAGATTACTATACCGTGTGTTGCACAGAGTCATGAACTAATCAACAATTTATCGGAAATAAATCATAATAACTATGCTTTAGAGACATAAAGCCTATATTTAATATTAAGGAAACAGAAACTTGGAATCAGGAATTTCTTTAGCTTTTGAGATTCCATTACGCGATGAAATTGTCTGATATTTTCGTTTGTCACATGCTTCAACTCATTTTTCTTTTTAAGACACCGCGGCTTTGTATGTTTGAAGTTAACAACTCGCAAATACCGAGTTAGGGCATTGCAGTTGTAAAATTTCGATTTTGTACCTTTTTCAGATATATTTACATACATATGTATACACATACCTACAAATTTACTTATTCGTGTACACAGCTGTTTCGGAAATTCATTGTTTTTTTGCCTACAAGCCATCAGCCAGTCACAATAAAGTTGAACAGCTTGAGAATATGCTGGACTTCAGTTCAAATTCAGTAAATCATTTAATTAAATGCGTACTTAAGTATTTCAAGAAAGCCGTAAAAATGACAATTAATGAAGAACATATCGAATAATTTATTATTATTCCTGCGAAATCGATTTTTAAGTAAGCGAGTGTCAAAACAAAAAAACTTAATACATAAAATTCATGAAACAACCATACAATTTCTTAGAGATAAAATCTTTAAGAGATGAGAGTTTGAAAAACTCAAAACGCTGGTTTAAGACAGGGATGTGTATTGTGAAAACAAATTTTGAAGTATTTCTGAAAGGAAAGTAATGGGTGAAATCAGATAGTAAACACGTCCACCTCCCATACAAACTATTAAAAGAGCGACTACTCTTAACAGCAAGTATTAAGTGTAACTGCAAGGAATAAACACATTTATATGCTTTGCATATATTTTTCCCGTTCTTCTGACATTTCTCTTCAGTAAGGTATGCCATTTCATCATGAAAAGATACACGATACGGACAACGAATCGAAACTATTAAATTTTACTACCGAAATTCGGAGTCAGTGGCCTCAACTTTAAGGGCACTAGGTCCAATTTATGGTCGTCATAATCGTCCTGTCAAATCAACAATTAAGCATCTAGTGGAAAAATTTGAAGCCACAGACACAGTACTAAATGTTCCCGTGCCAGTGAGGCAAAGAAGTGCTCGCAGTGTTGAGAATATTGCTGCCGCTAGCGCATCAATTGAGGAAGACCGAAGTCAGTCTCTCATACGTCGTTCTAAAGCGTTGGGCATCTCTGTGACGTAGTCGTGGCGAATATTGCGAAAAGATCTTGGCCTACATCCTTACAAGATCAAATTGACGCAAGAACTGAAGCCGCTTAACCACGAGAATCCTCGTATGTTTGTGAATTGGGCTGAGCAACTTGATAATGATCCGGACTTTCAACGAAAACTCATCTTCAGAGATAAGGCTCCCTTCTGGTTGAATGGCTTCATCAATAAGCAAAATATACGTTATTGGTCAGGCAGCAATCCACACGTACTTCATGAGTTACCATTGCATACCCGAAAAATTACGGTTGAGTGCGGTTTATGAGCCGGCGGTACTTCTTCCGTGATGATCAAGACCGGCACGTTACCATAAATGGGAATGGCTACCGCTCAAGGATAAACGAATATTTTTGACCCGAATTGGATGATATGAACTTTGACAATATGTGATTCCAACAGACGGTGCCACAAGCCACACAGCGAATATCACAATTGATTTATTGAAAACCAAGTTTGGTTAACGTGTTATGGCCCAGTCAATTGGCCGCCTCGGTCGTGCGATTTGACGCCGTTAGACTATTTCCTGTGGAGCTATGGTCTATGATACAAATATCGAACATGAAATTGCAGCAGTATCGGACGATTTATGCTTGAAAACCGTCGAAAATTGGGTTCTATGTCCGGACTTTTGCAAGCGTGCCCGTGGTGGCCATACAAATAGAAATCGAGTTCTATACATAATGAAATCGAATGTACTTTCACAGGAATAAAGAATTTCATTGATTTTTTTTTTGTAGCGCTCTTATTGAAAAACCCGTTATATATCGGTCAACATGGAAGATATCTTAACAAAAATTAGTATCTTCGTGCATATACTGTTGGGTAACGAAAATATTTGAAGTCAGTCCATGAATTAGTTTATTTCAAATTATTTATTTTGAGTCTTAAATTTGTCTTGAATTTTTTTCTTTATTTTCTCTCTTCCTACTTTTAATACTTTAGAAACTGAGTCCACTTTATCTATATCTTCTACCTCAAAACTCAATAACCAATTAAGCGCCTTCGCAATAATGGCCACCATTAGTAACATTTGCATTACACATTAGAAGAAGCGGTATTTCAATTTGCAATATTAATGAAATGAGTGAAAATGATACTAAAAAACCAGAAAAAAATTTGGTTTCGGCTGCACCGAAGCAATAATACCCTTCACAGGTACATTGTTTATAGCAATTATACGTATACGTTAGATTAGGTGTTAGAGTTGATCAAAAAAATCTATGAATCCTTAATAAAATTATTGGACAAATATTCTTCCTTCTCATAAACACCTAAAGGGTGGATCTCCGGATCTTCTTCGAACGAATAAGCGTTTTGTGCTTACCACAAATATATTAAGGCAGTTATAAATAAAATATATGCAACGGAAAACGTTTCGCTTTTTCATTCTGGTCTCGTTGCTTGAACCTTCAAGTCGAATTAAGGTTATTTAAATAGGAAAAACGATATTTTATGAAGTGCTTGTTACTTTGGTGTTGATCGATCCAACTTCTTGGCAAACTTAATATACTTTGTACAGGGTATAAAAATAAGTAACCGCAATGAAATGTTTGACTCCTTTATTGCTTTTTTAGGAAGCTAAGCGATGGCCAGTAAAGTGCATATACATATGTATGTATGTACGTAGAATTGAAGGAGCTTACTAGGCCAAAGTGTATCGAATTTTCCAGGAACTGTAATTGCAATTCGTCAATAAGCGATTTGGACTTTCCAATAAATTTTCTCAGCATTGAGAAAAAATGCAAAACATTTTGATGGCGGCGCTTGGCGAAAAGAAAGAGAAGAAGCTTTGGTTGGGAAAAGTGTGACTAAAAATGTTGGCTCACATTCTGCAGACAGAACTACATACGTACATGATAATTGGCGAAATTTAAATTTAATTGCACATGAGAAGTTGTGGTGTATACAAATGGCAAAGGAAATTTCAAGATAAAAGTAGCACAGTAGACAAATTACTCAGGTGTAACTTGGAGGAATATAAAAGTAATTGTACATGATGAATATGTACATAGGTGCAGGAATACTATTAAGGCAATTGATGAATGTATATGTACAGATCTAGATCTAGAAAATAATTGAATGGAATTTTTCTTATAGATTTTCCACAATTTAATTAGCGCAGAATGCAAATAATTGGAAAGTGAGGTATTGACTCATGATCAAATTTGATGCGGACTGTTCCATTTAAACTGTGCATCAAACCCAAATCGATAAATATTATTTCCTATATCCTCTCGTGTTCATTTGAAGTTGTATATGTTAAAAATTTGCGATTATACAGTATTGTTCATATTAATAGAATCTCAAAATTTTTTTTGTTTTTTTTTTAATCTAAGAATGACAGTCACTTTGTTTATGCGGTTTTTAAATATACATACTTGAAGTTGAAAAAAGCTACTTTAAATAAATACAGCTGCGCGCATAAAATAAAACACACAACGCATGTAAATTAAATGTCAAAGATCAACTTCACAAGGTTGAACATTTAATTAATTTTTTTCCATCAGCCTAACAGCTGATCGTATCAGTACACCAAATTTGCATAGATTAGCCACATTAGATAGAGCTGCGCCTCTATTTCTATACAATATGAAGTTCTCAAAAAATATTTAAATTTAATTCAAATTAATACAGTTAAAGTGACAGCTCAGGAAGCCACCCAGCAACAAAATTCAAGCGTGATTTTGTATAACAAGAATAAAATGTCAACCGTAACAGCTGCTGCTGCCACACTTAGCAGTTGCAAGCAACTCATGGCATACGCTGTGTTAGCAATTAATGGAAATCCGTTGACATGCTTGCATCACATGCCGCCACGTCGTACGAAAACTCCACAATCTCAATGTGAATGACAGCAGGCAGAAGGAAAACAACAATAGCAATAACAGTCAACGAAAACAACGGTTCTTAGCCTACAATTTGCTACAAGTGGAAATGCTTTAATGCACTGAGAATAATTCAAGCGCCGAGAAGGCTTCTAGGTTAGGTTAGGTAATAAGGTTGATACCAAGAAAGGAACGCACTTGGACTGATTATGAACAGTATTTTCTAAAACAAAAAATAATAATAACAATAAATGACTACAGTCATATATCCATTAAAAATTAGAAGAAGCTTAACCTTGCCAGATCAAGTTATCCAATAGCACCCCAAGCGGCCATTGGTGCTCCGAACCGTTTCCACTCCAATGACTGCGGCGTTTAACTAGCAAGGAAAAGCTCATCATCATCATCAGGCAACTAACCTACGATTTCGCTTAAGCATTCATCTTCTTTATTGGTGTAGATACCGCTTATACGGTTATAGCCGAGTTTACAACGGAGAACAAAGTGGAGATTTAAAGGTTCCAGCCAGGTTCTTGTCCACCTGGTCTTTCCAACGGAGTGGAGTCTTCCTCCCGGCGGGTTCTGTGTCGAATACTTTAAGAACTGGAGTGTTTTTATCCAAGATGGAGTCATTTGCAGGATTTCACACAAGTGAGGATAGTTCTCTGAGTGGGAGTGGGCAAAAACGATTGTTTTACATATGGCTCAAGCAACTCACGTCTTCCGGTCTTAGACCAAGTATTCTCGAGGTAGCCAAAAAACACTCGTTTGAAGGCGAGCTAAAGTGAGAAGGTGAACAATTCCTATCCAGGGTTGCGCGCTGAGTTTGGGACCTGCCATGTAAAAAAAAACGGCCCCAATGAAAAGGAAACAACATGACTGGAATTCCAATGAATTCAAAGCTATTATTGACGCTCTACAATTTGAGTGGATAATCGCTTCAATAAACGAGTATGTGCTCCGCTTTGAAAAACGCTACAGTCAGGAAGTCTGACGCTGGAATTGATGTACAGTTCCCGACAATTAACACCAACACCATTCTCCGCTCAACCCTTGAGCCATTCGTAAAAAATCCTACTGCCCCTATACTAATGCGCCTTTTCCTATCCACATTATCCTCGCAGGTTCGAGGGGCGGGTAAAGGCCGGACCTTAATTCGGCGACTTAATATCCCAATTATACGGTATGAAGTCAAAGCGTTCAACATAAGTTAGACCAAATTTGAGGACCACAAAAGGTTTATATAAAAAAGACACTCCAAACACAGCCATCTTCTATGCACAATTTTATTTGTATAAAAAAAGAGAGTAAAAGAGTATCTTTAAAGAATTCGACTTGTATAGACCCAAAATTGGTTTAAGGATAAGAATATACACGAGTTTATTTAGATCTTCTTAAAATATTAAACTAAAAACTATCTAAACCCAACTCAGTTTTGGAATTCTTTCCGTAAAATATTCATAGTAGAGTAGTATACATATATTGAACTCATATAATTCTACTCTAAAGAGGGTATATTAAGTTTTGTCAAGAAGTTGGTGAAACCCAGAAGAGAACGTCGGGGAACCTTTAAAATGATAAATGATCAGTCAGACGAGCTGAGTCGATTTAGGCAGTTTTGTCTCTCAGTCTATGTATATGCAAACTAGTCCATCAGCTTTTGAGATATCGATCTGTAATTTTGTGTATGCACTCCCTAAGGAGCTGTTTTTTTATCGGAAATGTTGATGTGGGACCTTTATAGGATATAGCTGCCATACAAACTTTTCGATCACAATCAAGATAAAGATGTGTGTATACCTTTTTAAGCTATATGAAATGCAGCCGTGTAGGATATTTTAGCTTCGTTACAGCCGAAGTTAAGAGATTTTCTTTCTTTTTTTTTAGGTTTAAAGCGATCTCAATAGCTCAGGGTATTTTGTCAATTCAGTTGTGATCTTTTCACACAAAGAATGAAAAATCATGCGAATAATTTTTATCAACCATATTCTAAAAATTTTTGCCGTGTCCGCAAGCTCATCACTCCACTTCAAACAGACGGTCGCACATGCGCAATGAAATGCCTGCTATCTGCGACGCAGCATCTCAAAGGCAACAGCAAAATGTAATAATACCAACAACAACAAAAGTGGAATTGCAATCGCATATGCCCAAGACCGCCAATTACACCTGTTGCTCGCATGCGATGCCGTTGATGCCATTTGTTTTGGCATTGCAACACACTTGCGCCCATATTGCACAGTGCGGATGCTAAAGCAAAAGCAACAGCAGCAACAACAAAGCGGTGAGCATGCTGTCAACAACAATTGTTCCGTTTCTAACTGTTGCCGCACATTTCGGATGTGGCTTTTGTCGAGTTCACCAGGTTTTTTTGGTGTTGCTCACACACATGTGATTCTGATGTGTCTTCTTTTTTGTTTTTGTTTACATTTTCGTTCGTTTTGCTGCAACTTTTCTAACGAGCGTAGCTGCGATTGCATGCACCAGCTGCAGTTGTGGCAATGGGTTTGTTGCACTTGCTGTGAGATTTGTTGGCGATGCGTGCAACGGTATTCGAAAATAGTTGGCTGGCGAATATTTTATGTGTCTTGCGAGTAACAACTATTTGTATTCGAGTTGGCTAAAATGTTTGGTGAATATATGTGCGAGTATTTGCAACACACCATTTACAGCTACTTGACGCATACTGCGCAATTATTTGCTCGTTCTGCTTTATGTGAATGGCTGAGCAATTAGAATTATTTTTATGTGGCAGTTGTTGTTTTTGCAGACATTAACCGCTTTGTAGACAAAAATAAATCACAAAAGTTTATTACGAACACAAACTGGGCCTATACTTGCAACATTCAATATACATACATATGTACATATTACAATATGTACATACGTATGTACAAACGAGCATCATTAAATAATTTCTAAGAGCATTGAAAGTTGGATCACTCTATTCTCCGCAGCTAAACAATTCAACGGCTTCTTTAAATAAGAAGTCAAGTTAATATAGCGTCTCTTGTGTTGGTCTTTAAAATAATATTTTCGGACAAGAACTATTTGCTAATCACCAAAGCTAAAAACATATAAAGACAAAAGTATTTTAGACACAGATCAGAAATATATTGGAAAAAAAGTCTTTGCAAAAGTGATATGAGCCATTACTTGACAAACCGATCGACACCCATCACCTTTATGTCGATTTCAAAGCCGCTTTCGACGGCATTAACAAGTGCTGCATATTCCACATGTCTACAAGGTGCTTTCCAAAGTAAACAGGACTTAAAAAAAACAGAACAAATGGTTTTTTTAGCAAAATTGATTTTTTTTATTTATTTTTGAATAGTTTGATATAATTTATAATTTAATTTAAGGGGGGAGCCTGCTTTAGAAGCTTCAAAAAATCGTTTTTTTTTTGTTTAAATCTCTTTAAAAATTGTCTAAGAATATATCCCCAAAGTTATAGATTGGAATTCGAAATGGGGAGAAAGCGAAAGCTTTGACGCGCAATTTCTCTTCGTTTTTCATTTTTACAATTCTTCTTAATTGGCGGTCAGGATAGAAAAAAAATTAAACGTCGTATGGAATTGGAGCAAAGTGTATTATCTTTGGCATTAAAATATCTTCTATTTAAACTAAAAAAAGAACTAAGAAAAATCAAGTTTGAACATATTTTTAAACAACATAAAGTCAAATTTTTTGGTCAAAAACCACTTATTTTTCAATTTTTACAAAATTGTAAAATTTTGCACTTTTTTTTTGAAAATTTCTTAGTTTAACTAGAAGATACGTTATTAACAAATATGAATCTCTTTGATTTTTTTGTTTCCGATAGAAATTGCGACCTGCATCCTGCCCACCGTCCGACAAATACATATGGGAAAGCATCGGGCAATTGCTTGCCAAAGCCAGAATATCAAAGATTTTGTATCCAAAAAATTTTCGAATGATGTTTAAATATAAAACTAAACCCTTGAAATTTCGCTTTAATAAATTATTTCTTTCCCTCCCAAAAAAATTCTAAAAAAATCGATTTTTTGAAGCCTCTAAAGCGGGGGAGCCTGCTGCTTAAGTGTGAGAACATGAAACCACCATAGGTTAATATTCAAGTCATTTGAATCTACTCAGTGAAAAGGAGGACAAAATTTATTTGGTATAAATGTAACCATCTGACTGACTGATTTGGGAGGTGCAATATGCTGCTACCACAACAACAACAACATTAATTTTATCTAAATTCTCTAATAAAAATGATTTCTTCAGAGATCACTAATGTAGTTAATATGTATGTACGTAATGATACTTTTAAACAAAATAAACATTTTGACTTCAGCATCTAAGTTGGTCTGTAATTAACAGCAAGACAAACAGCTGATCAACACTTTAAAGCGGACGCTAAGCGAACATAAAAAGTTAAGTTCACTGAAGTTTTCTAACTTTTTGTGGTATGCATACCCAAGTATACTGTACATATGTGGTATTAACCGGTAATGTGTTGTTAATGGCTCAATTATCCCGCTACAACGATACGCTATACGTTCGGCACAAACGATCTTACTAACGCCACCTCGCACATTCATGCCTCATTTTCGCACTCGTTTATAAGCGGCAAGTCTTATGGTTGCATATGTTGTTGTTTTTGTTACCACTTGGCGTTGCAGGGCACTGTGGCACGTTCATAATTGCCAGTGTCATAATGGCTTTAGTTAACAGTTTGGGCTGGGTTGTTTAGTAGCGCAGACATCTATGGATGTATGTAAACAGATGTGTGGCCCAAGCTATGCCATTACAGCCTTCCATTCATGCTAACCGTAAAAGTTGTCTCAATATTGCACGCTCAAACCAGTTTGCCGCTTTATTTTATGCCATTTTTGTTTGTTTGTTTATTGTTCTTGCTCGCTTTGCAAGTCGTCTTGATGTCTTTTAGCCCATAAAATTGGCTGCACAATGGAACTGAGCTTGCATTTATGCAAATACATACATACACATATGTTCGCAAAGGCAGTAACTTTGACTCAGACACACGTGCGTTGCACATTTCTTTACAAAAGTTTTTCATTCATGCCTTTTTGACTGCAATTGATTGTCTAGTCGAGAAGTTTTGTCTGTCCCAGCGGCAATTAGACAAATGTCTGCGCTCATTCGCAGTGCATTGTTGGAGTTCTGGGTATTTACAAACATAAATTTGTATATATAGGGACATATGAATGTGTGGACTTAGATTTCAAGTGATTAAGTAGTCAGGTGCTACTTTGTGGTTACACAAGCAGTGACACAAGTACTCCCCCACGCTCTGAGAAATTTTCAATTATGATCTAATATTCAAAATTATTTCACAGACTTACATATGTGACACCTATAATACATACATATATGTAGTCTAGTGTTCAATTATGTATGTCAAGTTCTGCGACTTCAAACAATTATAGGAAAGGTTAAGTAGTCTGGTTAATAATACGCAAAACTTATTAAGAAGTCGTGGCTTATTTATTATACATAGGTGAACTTGCCAACTGAGACTGCCAGTCGGATCACATCTCCTGGGTATATGAAGCATAAAAATAACCCAGTTCAACAGGTCGATGCAGTGCAAAACATAGCTCTTAGTAGTTCCACATGACCTTTTAGCCAAATGCAATTATACTTCAATAAGAAAAATATTGAGAAGTCAGAAATGATACAATCAGATGAGATAAGATCTTTTAGGTATATAAGTTTACATATATCAGTCTAAAATAATCACCACAAAAGAAGCGGTGGACTTAGCGACTCCTATAAGATACTACGTAGATTTATATTTCGAGATACTAATGGCAGTCAAGCCCGGAATCTATCGGTCCTCTTCACTGCAACTGAACAATATTCATATGTATTTATGTGAGATGGAGGTTCGAAGATATGTATGGATAGCTCCTTTAGTAAACACTTGAAAATAATTTAAAATTTCTTTAATTTATGTAATATACTGTTAGAAGGTTTAACAGAAAGATTGCATTCTATAATTTTCAGTGAAGTAACTTTTATTATTGTGAAAAAAATGGACAAAAGGGAACCCCGTGATAAAACATTGTATTTTGAAGGGACAAGACAAGTGCAAAAACTTGGCTTGATAGCGAGTGTTCGGATACTGAGCCAGGAAAATCAACCATCAAGGATTGGTAAGCTAAGCTTAGACGTAGTAAAATGAGCACCGAAGACGGTGAACGCAGTGGATGACCGACGAAAACATCAAAAAAGTCCGCTAAATAATTTTGGATGAGTGTAAAGTGAATTTGTTCGAGATATCAGCAATTCTAAGAATATTAACCGAATGTGTACATTATATAATTCATGAAAATTGGGTATAGGAAAGCTCTGTGCAAAGTGGGTGCCGCCCGAGCTCACGTTTATCCAAAAACACTGACAAGATAATGGATCGGAGAGGTGTTTGGAGATGTTCAAGCGTAATAAATCCGAGTTTTTTTCGTCGATTTATAACAACGAATGAAACATGTCCCCATCATTTCACTCGAAGTCCAATCGTCAGTCCACAGAGTGGATTGCACACGATGAACCCGTTCCAAAGCGTGGTCAGATGGCAAAGTTATGGTATGAACTGCATCCCGATCTGGACTCCAGCGGCTATTTCCTGTTCTCAGATCTCAGAAAAATGCTCGCTGGGAAGTAATTTCGGTTGAATGGCGAGGTGATCGCCGAAACTGAGGCCCATTTTGAAGCAAAAGACTAATTGTACTTCAAAAGTAGTATCAAAAAGATGGAGTGTCCGTCTTTATAAACAGTGTATCACTCTTGAAGGGTGTTATGTTATGTTGAATAAAAAAAGGAGTTTTGCAAAAAAAAATGTGTTTTACTATGGTAGGGTGTACTTCTACGGTAGGCAACAAATTTTATGTAAAAGTAGATTCCAGAACTTTCTAGTGAATGTAAACGAACGCAAGCAAAGTACTCCAGAGCTTTCGACTTTAAGGTAACTAATATGGTATGTAAATTATAATGTGCACTATATTACTTCTTAGGAGACACCTTCTTGATTGATATAGTCAGATGGCCATAAATAAATCATTGTTAGATAAATATAATTAACCCTGGACGTGCTGTGTTAGTCGCTTCGACTAATAATCATCGTGTTTTGCAAACAGCAGCAAAATAACGATGACCGTCCAGGGTGAATATTGCTCTCATAGTTCGGCGGATAAAGATAATTGCTCACTGATTCATAATAATATTGAATATTAACTATTTCAAACAGTTAAATAGTAAAAATCAGTGTAAGATATTTAAAAATAAACTTACAGAAATCTGATTGTGGTTTCCAAGATAGCTTTTTAGTATGAATTATATGTATTATGTAAAATGTCCAAAAGTGATGTTCAACTTACCTATAAAAGATAGAAAAATTAATTAGCAATCGTATATATAAAAATTTTTTAATAAAAGCTTTCAAAATATATTGGCTTTAAATAAAATTAAATAAATATACTAATATAAATTCAAAGTAGTTTATTATGTTTTCTTTACTCGTTATTAAATGTTAAAGAATCAGGTAGTATAATGTTAATATCAGTTAATTGCAAAATATTTAATACTTGCTATTAATCACAAATTATGGTGGCAGTTTAGAGGCTTTTGCTATAAAAATAGAAACAAATGGTTTTAGTCACAGCTTGAAAAACTTGAAAAGCTTTTGCTGGTAACAAGTGGTTAATAACTTGGCTAAATTGCTTGCACGAGTCGAAAGCTAGCTCTTGTGCTATAAAGTAAAAGCTTTTTAAAGGAAGCTTTCAACAATGTCAGTGATATATTTCATTCATGCTTAGTTGTGGGTGAAGTTCCATGTTAGTTTTGTTAGTTTTGAGTAGTCGTTAGTTTTTACAAACAATATGTAGTGCTCAAATATGCCTATAATATGTAGGGAATAAGCTTTCATTAAATTATTAGATATTAATAGCCATTATTTACACACACATGTATGTGAAGTATATCTATGTACATGTATATAATGTACATACATATATACATACATACGCATATATTCATAGATGTATACATGTAGAAGTGATCGGCTACGTTTCGTTGCTTAACGTTGCAATGATAGCTGATCTTAATTAAATTTGACCTTTCAACTAAGAATTAGCGCTTCCAATTGAATTTACACAAAATCGAAAATTATTAATTTATAAAAAAATGTAATAAAAATACTCTTTTTAAATAATGATTTAATTGGAAGTTAGGCAGCTAAAAAGCGTTGGGGACGAGGTGCAACCTGAAGATGTTCAAGAGCTACCATTTCATCCAGAAAAACTACGGTTTGGGTTTGGTGTGGTTTGTGGGCCGGTGAAATCATCGATCTTAGGGACATTTGGTTTCAACAAAACGGCGCCACTTCCCACACATCGCACCAATCAACGGATTTATTGAGAGAACACCACTTTGATGAGCAGACAATTTCACGTTTTGGTCGGTGGATTGACCACCAAGATTGTGTGACATCACACCGTTAGGTTTTTTCCTATGGGGACATGTAAAGTCTAAAGTCTACGCGGACAATCCCGCTTCAATTCAGGCCTTGGAGCAAAACATTACGCGTGTCATTCGCCAGTTGCTAGTCGAAATGTTCGAACGAGTCATTGAAAATTGTACCCAACGTATGGACTATCTGCGACGCAGCCGCTGTCAGCATTTGAAATAGATTATTATGATTAATAATCAAAAAATAAATGCCAAAGAATGTTCTTTCGAAGGATAATAAACATTCCCCATTAAATTTGAAGTTTGTGTGTTTTTTCTTTAAAAAAAAAATTTTTTTTTTTTTTAAGCTCTATAATATTTTACTGAGATCATCTCAAATCGAAAAATCAGCTATAGCTTATAAAAACGATCTCAACACAACCGAATTTATAAATTTGTATGTAAGTACGTAAGTGTTGCCATAAAAAAGATTTGCAAACCAGTGACACAGCAAATTGTTTTAGCAATAAATCGTGATTACACATTAAAATGCTCCGAGAAATATGCATGACAAATGCAAATACAATTTGTTGGCGCGCATTTAAGTTTGAGTATTTAGTAGAATCTACAGTAAGTGAACACGAAAATAGAGACTACTAAATTTTAAAATTAAAGTTCAGTTCAATATTGAGCAAAATGTTATAGGTTTCGAAAAAATTAGCTTAAATTTGAAAAAAATATTGGACTGATAGCGATAAGCAATAATAAAAAATTATTATATTATGTAAAAATATTGTTGAAAATCTAAAAAAAAAATACAACAAGTTTAACGCGTGGAATCGAGGCCATATATCACAACTGATTTTTAAAAATATATCTTTAATATTTGGTAAGGGCATAAATAGCGCTTTTAAGTTTTTTTGCATAACAGAAATACAATATTCTTGATATTAGACCTTAAAAACCAAAAACAGAAACGATTAAAAATTTATAAAACTTCTGTTCTAATATTAACATAAGTACATTGAGTCAATTGATATTATTAATATGGCCGTCAACTGTTGCGAGTTGCAATAGCAGCTACTTTGGCACGTGGTTTATTCCAACGCCTTTATTCGTTGTAGTAAAAAGGCTACAATAAAGCTTCAACTAAGTAAGGGTCAATTAAATTTGCATTTTTGTATAGTATATATACATATGTATACATATTATATACACATGAAAAAAGAAACATACCTATAAATATAGCGATAAACTACGCGCTTTAAGTCACGTGGATATGCCAATCTTGCTTTTCGATTACTTACTAGATTTTATAGTAAAATAACGCCATCTCAAAAAAGGTTATAATTGAGCAGAAGAGAAGACTTAAGTCAACATTATCGAAGTAGCACAAGTATGCATTTATTGTGTGTAGCTTTGAATGTATGTATATAATCGGATTATTCAATTTGCCAATTTGAAATCACATGAAAGCTAAGCGGAGTATAAAAATTTGCTTAAGCTAACAACCGATTCGTTTTAAGCAATTTCCACCTGAAGTGTGAATTTTAGCATCTATCCATATAATCGATTTATATGGATAAATAATATGGTAGAGCTTGCGAAATTTTTTCATATTTGTGATCGATTTCTAACTAAAAAAGTAAATTCGTATGAATGCCATAAACAGAAAACATATTAAACGTTTTTAAAAGTTGGGTTAAGCTTCTGACATTAAAATAATTTAATAGATAATGAATCTTGTGTGGAAGACCTAAGCATACATATGTATATACTATATACTAAACGTCATAGAACTTATCGTTGTCCACATGCAAAAAAAATATCAAAATATTTCTAAGCAAAGGTTAATGTCGGCAGGTTCAATGCTCAAGGACAGCGATTTCAATCAAAAATAAGTACAAACATTAACTTCGGTTGCCGAGAAGCTATGCAGACCCTTCACAAAAAAAAAATTCCTTACAAAAACTTTGATCGATCAGTCTATACGGCAGCTAAATGCGCTATGTATAGTGATCCAATCAGAACAAATCAGAACAGTTTCGTGAATTTTATTCAGTTTAGATGGCAGCTGTATGTTATAGTGGTCCAATATCGGGCGTTCCAACAAATACGCAGATATACGGACGCACAGACGGACATGGCTAAATCAACTCAGCTAGTCACGAAAATATACCTTCATTGGGCTTCGATATCGGGACATCAAAAACTTTCGGTGGAAGTATTTTTTCTCAAAATGTTCGTAAAAGTTGGAAAACCCGAGTTGATTTTGATACTAAATATTATATTTTTTACATGGAGTGTGAAAATTTTCGACACGATTATTTGCACTTTTATATTTTGGAAAGTAAACAGATTATAAATTATATACATTTTAACAAAAAGGCACCCAGAAATTATAAATAAATTCCTCGGGTAAATTTCAATGAAATGTATATTGCTAAGTTGGTAGGACTGTCTTAATTACTATGCCAAATAAGCTTACGGTGACTTAGTTTTAACAAAAACACAGGACTACGAGTGGCACAAAGCCTTCAAAGACGGTTGAGAGATCGTTGAAGACATGCCTCGTTTTGGACGACCTTCGACTTTCCACCTCTGACTGAATTGATGAAAACATTAAAAAAGTAGTATGTTTGAAAATCGTCAAGAAAGTATTAGAGAGATTGCAAGAGAGCTCGAGAGTCCGATCGAATGATTTTGGTGGATATGAATGTACTTGTATATGTATATATACATATATATGAAAATGAAGCTGAATTGTTTTCAAAATGAGTACCGTAAACAAGTCTCTTTGGACATGCTTTATCGTGCGAATTCCGATCCATTCATGGAGAGCATTATAACTGCCAATGAAACATGGGTTTATGAATTTGACATGTAAACAAGTCAACAATCATCGGACTGGAGGGGAAAAAACGAGCCAAAAACCAAAAAAACACGTCACAACCACTCAAAAATCAAGGTGATGCTCATTGTCTTTTCGATATTCCTGGTTTAGTGCATCATGAATTTGATCCGGAGGAAAAAACGGGCAATAAAGAGTTCTATTTGGGCTTATTGAGGCGTTGTAGCTTCGGAGCAACCGAAGTTTTAATTTTTTCCTGTTCAAAATGTTGGGAAAAGTTATGAAAACCCAGTACACTATTTAAATTTGCTAATGAATATTATATTTTTTATAGGGAATCTATGTTTCACTTTTATTTTTTGACATTTGAGAAGATTGTAAATTAAATATAATAATTATGAATATAATTTTTTATAGTTTGATATTATTATCTGTTAGTTATTTATATATAAAATATTATTAGTAGTTTTTTTTATTATTATATAAAATTTACACACACATTCAGTGTTAAATGACAATTCAAGGTCAATCTAGTTAAATTAAATCATTCAGAAGTACTTTGAGGAGTAAGTAGATATATGACATTTTATTTGTACGGATTGATGTTATGAGTAGTTATTTACAAATTTCAGAGTGCGGAGGTAACGGTAAAATGCTTTTAACAATTAATGGTCCTTATTATTATTATTATTTCAATATTTAGTTTTTTTCGTGAAATTGTGCGCAATCAATTTTTAGGTGGATTGTTATGAAATTTATTTAATGATTATTGGGTCGAGGAAACATTTATGTATGTCACACATTGAGGTTTTTATGAATATTAATTTTCTGTTTTAATTAATAATTATCTTTTAGTGAAAGCGAGGGTGGCTGGTGGTAATGCTTGATGCAGGTGGCTGGTGGCTGGTGAGGGGTTCTGGTGAATTCAACATTCATATGTATGTAAGTGCACATATACACGTATACACATACACATATTTGTAACGCATCGCTCGCTTACCTTTTCATCGCCATTACTGACGTTATTTGCCTCACCGCCATTTTGATTCGACGCTGACAATTCAACCGAAGATTTCGATTTCGATTTGGAGCGTCGCGATGAACGACAACGCAAACTCTTCAATACAGATCTCGAACGAGAATTTGTGAGCTTTTGAAAGATATATAGAGAAATATTTACAAAATAAGTATTTGAAATAGCAAGAAAATTACGATTTAAGTAAACAAAACATGAAAAGCTGGTTTAGAAAATGAAAAACTTATGGGAAAAATGCTTTTAAAAATGAAAACAAAAACAGAAGTGAAGAACAGGTGAAAAAGATGTTGAGATGTGAAAACGATTTATGGCAATATACAAAATATGATTTTAATATTTATTTTTGCGGTGTTATCACATATATTATATATTATTTTATTACGTTTTGTGAGTTTATTTTAGTTACATTTAAGCTTTAACATTTTATTTAAAAAATTTATACATATTTATAAGCACATATGTAATATTAATTAACTTTTTATCATTGAGTAAAAATCAAAATTTTGCTTATTTTTTGTCATTGTTATACATCAATCTAGTTGTTAGACTAATAAAAGTGTCCAAATAGTACTAAAAGTATGCCATATTTGACTCAAAAATTGTCTATTTCTGCTTCAAATAATAACACGTTAAACATTCGTAATTAAGGGAGCTGTGAACAAATTCCCCCTTGTGAAATTTAAGAAATCGTTTTCTTTTGTAATTTCGATAGGTTATGTAATATACGAAAATACTGGCTAGCCGAAAAAGTATTTTCGTATTTCCAAATAGTGTTGGAAAGGTGAGACTTCATTTAACCGAGTTGAAGGAGGTTGAAAAAAAGTTACAGCTGTTCAAAAATGAGTGAAAACAATTAAAAAATTCGCTATATTTTGAAATTTGTGTATAAAAAGTGAAGACTGACACTCAAGCCATCAATGAAATTTGTGAAGTTTGCGGAGACGATGCTGTATCAGTTCGTGTGGCACAACAATGGTTCGCTCGCTTCGTTCTTGAAGCTTCGATATGAAAGATGCATCTCGCTCTGATTGTCCTATCGTTGAAAAAGTCGAAGAAATTATGGAAAATATTGATCAGGACTGTCACATAAGCAGCAATGACATCGCTAAGGAACTTAACATTCATTATCAAACGGGTTTAAACCATTTAAAAAAGGCTGGCTACAAAAAAAAAACATGATGTTTGGGTACCACATGAACTGTCTGTGAAAAATTGAATCGAATTTACATCTGCGATCTTTGCTGAAACGAAATGAAATCGAACCATTTCTGAAGCGAATGGTAAAAGGAGTCGAAAAGTGGATCAAATACGACAATAATGTGCGAAAAAGATCATGATCCAAGCGTGGTGGAGCTTAACAAATTATCGTAAAGCCAGGATATATGCTGAGTATTTGGTGGGATTGGAAAGGAATCATCCACCATGAGCTGCTCCAGCCTGGTCGAACAATTGATTCTACATTTTACTGTCAACAACTGATGAGATTGAAGCAAGCAATCGAATAAAAAGGCCAGAACTGATCAACAGAAAGTGCTTCGTCTTCCATTAGGACAACGCTAGACCACACACATCTTTGATTACTCGCCAAAAACTGGGAGAGCTTGGCCGGGAAGTTTTGATGCATCCACCATAAAGCACTGACCTGGCACCATCAGACTACCATCTATTTCGGTCAATGCAGAACTCCCTTAATGGAGCATAGTTAGCTTCAAGAGAAGCCTGTGAAAACAATTTTTGTTTTTGATTGTAAGTCAGTGTACGAATAATATCTCCTAGTGAGAATATTTTGGTAGCATTCGTCCACAGAGACTGCTGGAACCACTACAGTAGTAGAAAAACTTGTTTTTTTTTTAATAGAAGCTCGCGTCTAATTTGAAATATAGTTATGTTTTTCTTTCAAAAATTCTTTAAAAATCACGTCTTTGTGATTACAAATTTTTAATTCAAATGTTAATTAATTTTTAAGGCATTATTTGCATTCTTGGTAAAATTTTTATCCCCAAAAATGTTAAAACACTGTATAAAGTAGTTTCCTTTTTTAACTCTTAAAAAGGGCTATTTATTAGGCCTCTTACGTGTCAACGTTGAAGCAAAATATAATATTCCCTTACGGAAGCGAAATTAAACTTTTCTGTAAATTTAACATTTCTTGCCTGATCTCTCACTTAATCAAAGTTTTGTGAGCTACTATAAACTATGTAACAATGAAAATCTCAATCCCAAAGGAAGACATTAAAAACTACATTTAGACAGTGAACAAAAAACTTGGCAATATGGCAAAAAATAATAATTTTTATTAAAGGCAACAAATTATAGAAAACATTTGGAATCAAAGCCTTCCTATCACTATAAATAAATTATATTTGATTTAAAACAATTACTTTCATATAACTTATCGCAAATATAGTTTTTTCCAAACTACTTTTCTCAACCGAACAACTTGGTAAGCCCTAATGCCCACCTACAAACTCATCTACGTATAAACATATACGTAAGCTATGTTTGAGGTCACTGCATTTCCGTTTTCGCACACATACTTACATATATGCATACATATAATTATTTTTCCCTACAACTTTTTTACAACCACAACCGACGACTACAAGTGCTAATGTCAAGCCGCAATGTGTTTGAGATGCGACAGGCATTGCTTTAATACATTATTATTATTTTTTTAATTTATTGATGACGGCAACAACGCTGTTGCATTATTGTTTTCATATTTCCCTCTGCAACTTAACAACAAGTGTTACTTGCTTAGGTAGCAGGCTGCGACTTTCCCGACAAGCTTAATGAATAAATTTCCGCCTACTTTGGTTGGGCGTGCGATTATGCGCAAGTGCAATGCCAACTACAGGCATGTTTGAAAAAGTATTCACACAAGCGCAAATGTTTGCTTTTTTCATAATACAAGTACCAAATGTATGTGCTTACTTATGCAGACGAGTGGTATGGGAGCAATGTAAGGTATTGTGTTGACTACTTTTCTTTTTTTTTTTAATTTTTTTCTCTGCGATTTTCTTTGTAAGAAACGCACTTCCTTCCCTTCCAACTTTGTAGCCAGGTTTTTTAATTGTTTTTTTTTTTATTTTTATTTTTTTTGTTTTTATTTGCTGTTGTGCGCTCCACTGACTGCGTATGGCGACAAACATTTAGTAATCATTAAGAAATGCTTTAGTGCTTTTAATGTTCGCGAAGGTTTAATAAAAATAATTCAAACTTTCCAACTATTGAATTTAAGCAAGTCTTTTGTTGTGTTACTATACAATGGTAAGTGTAAAATAACATTTTTCCTGCCAAGCTTTCTCATCTCCATATTAAGGTAACTCATACGCACCGACGTTTTCTTTAATTTTAGCTTCAAGTCTTAACAAAAAACCAATCCACTCAGTCACAATGTCGCCAACTTTTATAAATTACAACAACAATATTTTTTAAAAAATATTTTTGTAATATTTTCGCGTTATGAATTCACCGTTATGCTCTGAATAGCACTGTTTATGGTGTCTTCTTCTAAATAAAATTCACTTATGCGCTAAATTAAACGCATACAAACGAGGAAAATTCGCAAATAAACTAAACTATTTTCAACCAAATATGCACAAACAATATATTTTTCGCCTGCTACGCGACGAAAACTCTGATTTTTTTATAAATTACAAATTTGCTTAAATTTTCAACCTTTTTTTATTTTTAGTTTTCTTTGAAGAAAGCATGCAAAGAGCGCATATAGCGGTGTAATTCGCACAGCGGTAAATCAAGCGTGAAGTTCATTAAACTCTTGCTTATTTAACATGCTCAGTAACGCACATATAACTGATGAACCGGAAACTAAGCAGTTTATGGGAGCAAGCCTTCGAAATATATTTTTTTTGGTTTAGGAAAGAAATTTAAATTCGCTTATGGTGATTAAATATGTTTAGGTACTCGTCCGCGAATACACGTGACCTCAACGCTTATGATGTAAAATTTAATTGCCTCTGCTGAAAGTTGGGTGTTAAAAATTTTGCAATTAAAAAATGGAGAATTTCGCAATTAACATGAGTAGTTGTTGAATTTTTTTGCAAAAATATTAAAAAAAAAAATTAAAAATATATTGCTTTGCTTTTTAAGTATATAAATGAAGTGAAAATTATAATTAATATATATATGTACATATATGTATGTATGTATATACATATGTATAACTAAACTCTATATCTAATGTATTTAAGCATTTTTAACAGTTTTGCCTGAAACTTGTCTCTATTAAACACATTCTAGCGGAATTATAAGATTTTCTCATATCCAGATATATTTATAGTCTATTCTGCAAACTAGTATCAGCTTGCTGACACACTTTTGTTGCAATGTCTAAGCTGAAAATTTTTTGTTTGCAGTGTTCTGATGAGCTTGACTTATCAGGCATACATATATTCTACATATCCAAAGTTCCACACAGCACTACATAACTGCTTGTGTGAATGGATTTTAATAACTTAATGTCAAGACGACTCATAAACACCACTTTCCCGCGACCTAAGCCCGTAGAAACAACTCTTTTTCAGGCACATCGATTATGGTACCAATGCCAACTTCTAAAGAGAAGATGATGATCCCGTATATACATGTGTAGCTATCTCTTAGAATTTCTTCCAAAAAAATTAATTAAATAAGAGGTTGCCACTTGTGACAACTTCTGTTTCGGGCTTTTTCGTATAATTTTGAGCTCTTCCAACGTTTCTATTCTTACTTATTCTGTTCAATCCCATCGAAAACCCATCAAATCAGCTGTGTGCTCAGGTTTTTGGAAAGAAAAAAGTTGCGAATATGTCAACTCGACTTGTTATCAACTATTATATCTATAATATAGATTATTTGACTAACTGTTTTACAATTTTTTTTTTCAACAAATAAACAGCAGCGCCACAGCAGTCAAGTCAACTCAGTGAAATAATATATGAAGTCACTTCCATTACTATCGGCATCAAAAAAGTATAAAAATCACATATCAAGTGCAAATCAAATAACAACAAATCACTGAAATGACAAATTAGAGCAGTGGCAGCTTAAGCGATAACAATAATGCCAACAAAACAGTACCTACAAAAGCACTAACTAACCATAGAAATCAGTTAGCATTTAGATAAATTACGTTTGTGTTTGGTTAAGGGGAAAATATATACTCGTTTACACATACATATGTATTAGAGTGATAAACAAATTTTATTTTTGGGATACACTTAAAATACCGAAGTTCAAAATGCCAGCACATCAAAATACTGACAAAATTTAAATATGCAGCTAAATCAAAATACCGATTTCTATCGAAGCACGGAAAGAGAATTCTACCGACTAAAGGTTATGATCATGAGCGTGTGGACGAACAACGCCACTGTTTCTTCATTTGTCGGTAGTTTGACTGTCGGAATTCTAAATTTCGAGATTTTCATTGTCAGCATTACGTTATACATCCTTTATTTTTTTCTTAGAAAAAATTAAAACTACTTTTCAACCTTTTTTCCAGTTTATATGGTACTATATAAAAAAAAGTCTCTGAATTTATCGAGTAGAAACAATGAAATTCATAAAAAATAAGATAGTTTGTAATATAAAGAAATAATGCAAGTGAAATAGTGTAAAAATTATGATTTGCGATTTAAAGGATTATATTCAGTTAGAATTTTCAAAAATTTATTCTATTTTCTTAATGTACATATATTTAAGAATACACATATAATAATAATATTTAAAAATACAGAAAGTTTCATATCGTTCCTGTGAATAATTTCGAAGTTACACGCTAGTTTGAAAAGGCGTTTCAGAGTGCTTGAAAGTAAGTACAAGGCCAAACTTTAAGGGGATACATAAATGGAATTGTTTTATTGTCTTACTAAGTTCTACATCACCTCTAGAATATCTTCCTAAATTTTCAAGTTGATTCGAATAAAAGTTTGCCTTGATAACTTGTGCTCGAGGCTAGCTAGGCTAAATGCGCCATCTTTAAATACGCTTTTCTCGAAACTGTGTTTTAAAGTCGGTTGGTAGGATCTCTCGAGAACCTGAGTAAAATTTCGTGAAGATCGGTTTAGTAATCTTCACGAAATTTTACAAAGATCATTGAGATACAATTCTTAATGATATGGGCTTAGGATTTCTTTCCATTATAACTACTTGAAAAACAAAAGTCGGAAAATTTTCACTGAAATTTTAATTTTTTTTTGTAAAAATGTCTATCAAAAATCCAAATTTAAGTTTTATTTTCTAGTTCTAGTTTTAAGATTTTAACTAAAGCACGTACTTTCTACTTTAGATGATCCTATAAAGAATTATCCTGCCAACGCGGACGCATCTTTTTTCCGAGGGGTCACCGGAAATGGCGTCACAATGCCCTAGTTAAATTTTTTTTCCAAAAATTTCAGGAATTCAGAATTTCTTTGTAATAGTGTATGTTTGTAACCATAAAAAAAAATTCGGATAAAATAGTTTATTTTTTATATGAAAAAAAAATAGTTGAAAAAAGCTGTTTTCTACCCGAGGAAACCCATGTAACACCTTAAATATTCAAACACAATAAGAAAAATTATTCCTAAAACAATATTAAAAGCTCGAGCTTTACCATAATACGTCATTTACATATTTTTCAAATACCGTATTTTGTAAAGTTTTATTCCGCTATCATCATTGGTTCCTAATGTTTATACTCGTATTATACAGAGAAGGCATCAGATGGAATTCAAAATAGCTTTATATTGGAAGAAGGCGTGGTTGCGAACGGATTTCACCCATATTTCGTACATGTCATCAGGGTGTTAAGAAAATATTATATACCGAATTTCATTGAAATCGGTCTAGTAGCTCCTGAGATATGGTTCTTGGTCCATAAGTGGACGGCGCCACGCCCATTTTCAATTTTTAAAAAAAGCCTGGGTGCAGCTTCCTTCTGCCACTTCTTCCGTAAAATTTAGTGTTTCTGACGTTTTTTGTTAGTCGGTTATCGCACTTTTAGTGATTTTGAACATAACCTTTGTATGGGAGGTGGGCGTGGTTATTATCCGATTTCTTCCATTTTTGAACTGTACATGGAAATGCCTGAAGGAAACGACTCTGTAGACTTTGGTTGACATAGCTATAGTAGTTTCCGAGATATGTACAAAAAACTTAGTAGGGAGCGGGGCCACGCCCACTTTTCCAAAACAATTACGTCCAAATATGCCCCTCCCTAATGTGATCCCTTGTGCCAAATTTCAATTTATTATCCTTATGTATGGCTTAGTTATGACACTTTATAGGTTTTCGGTTTTCGCCATTTTGTGGGCGTGGTAGTGGCCGATTTTGCCCATCTTCGAACTTAACCTTCTTATTGAGTCAAAAAATACGTGTACCAAGTTTCATCATGATATCTCAATTTTTACTCAAGTTACAGCTTGCACGGACGGACGGGCAGACGGACGGACGGACGGACAGACGGACGGACAGACGGACGGACAGACAGACATCCGGATTTCGACTCTACTCGTCTCTGACTCTTTTAGTTTTAGGACTTACAAACAACCGTTATGTGAACAAAACTATAATACTCTCGTTAGCAACATTGTTGCGAGAGTATAAAAATTATTCCTAATACAATATTGAAAGCTCGAGCTTTACCAGAATTGTTTTACGTTATTTCCAAAGTAATTTTCACGGTATCTAACGGGGAAAAAATAAACCTTTTTTCGAATCAAAGATTTTTGAGACTCTCTAAACTTCTATGAAGTATCACGGGCCTTGTTCTCCAAATCTGATGACAAACGGTAGTTCAATGGAAGCAAAATCCGGTATCAACATTTTTTTGGTCCATGTACCATGAACACCAATGGCCGAAAAATTATTTAATAAATTGTGATAAATAATCATATCTGATTTTACATCAAATTGATATTTTGCACTCTGTAGAAAATGCTTTACTAATATAGTAGGTATGTATCTAAAATAAATTTTTTATTTTTTATTTTTCAAGTTAAAACTAAATTCGCATAATTCAAGTGTCCGAACTGCCTAAATGAGCTTCATAAAGTATCAACTCAATTGATCTCTCCTAAAAAACAAATAGAGAGCGACTGAAGCATAAAGTTGATCGGGAAATAGCACAAACAGCTGGTCATTTGGGTACTTTGATTGAAGCATAAGCACATTAATTGAAATGTATCGTTATACATACAAATGTAGATGTATGGTATGCATCGTAAGTATATTAAAAATAAAAATGATATTATTACGAACCAGAAATGCACAATAAAAGGTTTATAATTAACTTGATTTGTCAATCAAAAGGAAATCCGTATGCTTTGATTGAGGGCCGCGAGCATGCGCTTTAATTTTATATTGAAACAGTTTTTACTCAAGCAAATGTGTATTTTTATACAAACACACATACTTTTAACATTTTAAGTACTTTGGAGCAATTATTGAACCACATTTTTGTAATTATAATTGGACTAAATAGTTCAAATATGATTCGACTAGTCGCTGTGTAGTTATTATGTATATACTCAATATTACTAACATTAGGATGGTGCACAATGTTCGAAGTAGAATTTTAGATGGATATATAGAAATGGGATCATATGAAAAGTGTACATTATTTGAGGGCTTATTTGAACATAATGTAATTGTTGTCTAAAATATTGATACTGAGGGTTTCCTATTTCGCTGACATATTAAGATTAGCTTTTGGTGTTTGGGGGTGTTTAGCTCACCAAAAATCGGTATCTGAAATAATTTTTGAGTTGCAGCCAATAAAAGGGTAACCCCTCAGTTCAGTCAACTCAATCAGTTCATCTTTAAGCGCGTTTCACAAAACATACTTTTTCGAATTTGCTGCAGTGACAACTCGAAGGCAAATGATCCGATAATCATGAGAAAATCAAAAATCTAATTTTTGCAGGCCAAAAACGACCAAAATTTGGGCTATAATTCAACTTATTAATAAAAACGCCGCCATTCTGTTAATTTTTGATGGGATTACATGGGTTTACGGTTTTAAAAACTGAATTTTTTTATTGCCTTATTAAATTCTACAACACCTCTAGAATATTGTCCTAAAATCTTCAAGTTAATCCGAGTAATAGTTTCGGAGATGCAGCCTTAAGGTGCACTCGAGGCTAGCTAGGTTAAGTGCGCCGTCTTTAAACTCGTTTTTCTCTAGACTGTGTCTTGAAGTCAGTTGGCAAGATTTCTCGAGAACTACTCAACCGATCCTCATGAAAATTTTCACAGGTCTTTGAGATAGAATTCTTCAAGACTTGTATTTTTTTAGATTGCAACTATTTGAAAAAAAAAATGTCTCGAAATTTTCATTTTTTTAATGTCTGCCAAAAATCCAATTTTTAGTTTTTTTCTGTCGTCCAAGTTCTAAGTTAATATTTTAACTAAAACACGTATTTTTCACTTTAGATGATTCTGTAAGGAGTTATCCTGCCAACAAAGGTGCATCTTTTTTCCAAGGGGTCATCGAAAATGGCGTCGCAATGGCTGAGTTTAATTTTTTTTTCCAAAAATTCCAGAATTTTGTTTTTAATAGTGTATGTTTGTAACAATAAAAAATTATAATAAAATATGTAAGTTTTTATTGTATTTTTACATATTTTATTATAATTTATAATAAAATATTTAATTTTTCATATGAGAAAAAAATTGTTGAAAAAAAGCTGTTTTTACCCGAGGAAACCCATGTAACCCCTTAATAAAAAGCTTTAAATTAAACGAAAAAATAAACAATGTTTATCCTAAAAAATTACAGAAATGGCGTAGTTTATCAAAAAAATATTTTTTTTGCAATTTTTTTACCGTTAAGCGGCTTATATGTGCAATTATGAATTTGACACGGCTGAGTAGGGCAGTACGAGCACTTACAAAGTACAATGAATAACTGCAAAAAGTAGCGACATATGGAGGAAAGGTCTAACATACCGAAAAATAAAATAAAAACTGAGAAATAAAATGCACATACTGAATGGCGCTCTCTTCAACCGTTTTGGTTAATTAAAAGCGACGCTGCAGTGATGCGTAAATATTGACGCAACACCAGCCAACAACCAGCAACAATGCACGACCTGCCTCACCAGCGTTGATATGAAAGGTGCAAAAAAAATTCAAAAGCAGAGAAAAAAACAAAATAATAAAAAAAAAGTTATTGCTTAACAGTTAAAAGCTTATTGACCGGAACTCAGCCGAGTACTTTCGGCAAACAGCAGTGTCGGCGACGGAAGCTGCGGCAGATAAGCACATACATCACATACATATGTATGTACATAAATGGGAAGATATCATAAACGAGGTTTTTTTGTGCGTAAGTGATTTGCAATGACGGTGACGGTGACAAGTTGCCAACGCGGCGTAACAAGTTCGAAGCTAAGGAGCCTTATAATGACTAAAAGGTGTTTGGTTAGTGGTCGACGTGGTGGTACTTGAACACCTTTTTCCGACCATATTTTGTTATGATTTTTGCAACGAGTGTTATGTTTTATTTTTTTCTTTTTTTATTATACTATTTTATTATTATTTTTTTATATTTTTTTCTTGACTGTGGTAATTAAAAAAACAAAGTTGGGCTTTGGTCGTTAGCAACTTTCTCTGCAACATATAGTAAATGTTTTTCTATGTGTGTATGTATCTGCGTTCGCGTAGTTTTTGTTGTCGCTGCTAATTACTTTGTGCAAATAGTTTTTATGGCTATTTATAGTGTGCTATAACGGTTTTTACTTGCTTAGTTGCATATTACTGGTATTTACCGTGGTCAACTACACCAAAGGCTCGGTTCGGGTGCTTTTAAAGCCGCTACTGTCTGAGTTTTCTGTTTGCGTTTTGCTTTTTAAATTTGCGACTTTTATTGAATTTGAATTGGTTTTTGTCAAAGTGACTGCGTACATCACATACATAAGTACTTATACGGTATTTATTTCATTTTCTTTGATCTGCGCGTTGTCACTGCCATTATGCATTTGATATTCACGTTGGTGTGTTTTTTATATTTTAGAGGTTGTTGTAGGCATATACCGTTAGGGCAACTGTAAAACTTGTATTTCAAGGAAAATACCTGTTATTGAAACTACCGAAGACAAGGCTGTGTTTAAAAAGACATGTTGTAGGTATTATCCTCAGCGCAAGAGTAAATAGCAAAATAACTGTACTTACACAGTGGTGGCAAAGAATTTTGCACTTTATGGCAAGCCTGTTCCCTTCGAGAAAGTGAGTATCCAATATCTTTACACTTGTAGTGTGAAATCGTTAAGTCCCTTAATATATAGATGGAAAAGTTGGTGCCTAAGCTTTTTTATTGGACGAATTATGAACTGGGATTGAGAAACTCTAAGAGAAGTCTTTTGAATCGTACATACGTAAGTAAAATATCGAAGATATGAACCAACGGCATACAACATTTTAGGTTTGGAAGCCTAATGAAAAAGCACTTGGAATCCGGTTGATGAAAGTATTCGAGGCATCATGAAAGCCAACAAAGACAATGTGGCTAATAAATAATTTTATGTAACAAGAAGACAAACTGAGAGAAGAGCCTTCTAATAATATCGAGGACAGGTCCTCTAAAACTTTGAAAGCTTTAGTTGATTGGCTGCTAAGGGACAAATTTTTCAATGGCATGGCCCAATTTGGTTACAAAGCTGAAATGTTTCACCATGAAAACCGAAAGTTAAGACAAAATTAAGGGACGTCCTTATAACAGGTGATCCATGTAGAAGTACTTTTTCCAAAAGCGTACAAAATACAGCTTGTGCATAAACTGTGACATCGCTTCGCTCTATGGACTCTTGAAAAATTCCAAGAAGATTCGACGTGCAAAATTGTCGCATTGTGGACGAAGAGCAAACGGAAGAGATTCAATAGCTGACATTTCATCCAGAGAAAAAAAACGATTGTTGATGGTTTGTGGGCCGGTGGAATCATTAGTCAATATTTCTTCAAAAATGGTATTGGTGAGAACGTAATTGCCGTCAATTGCGACTGTTATCGCGCCATGATAACCGACTATTTCATACCTGAAATTGAAGTTCGTGATTTCAGCGACTATTGCTTTCAACAAGACGACGCAACTTCACACACATCGCATCAATCAATGGATTTATTGAGAGAACACTTCGGTGAGCAGATAATTTCACGTTTTGGGTTGGTTGATCGGGCACCAAGACTATCACATCTTTTGACTTTTTTTCTGTGGGGAAAGCCCGGTTCGATTCAGGTTTGGAGCAATACATCACGCATGTTATTCGCCAATTACCATCAGTCGAATGCTCGAACAAGTCGTCGAAAATTGCACTCAACGAATGGACCATCTGAGACATAGCCGCGGCCAACATATGACAGAGATAATCTTAAAAAAATAAATGCCAGAGAATCTTCTTTCGAATGATAATAAAAGTTCCCCATTAAATTTGCAGTCTAGGTATTTTTTCTTCAAAACAGTAGGGAACTTCGAAATGAATCATTCTTTACATGATTTTTGGCGAAGAAACCTTTTAAAATGTTTATATGTATATATTTACATAAAATTATATACGAAACTTTAACAATTTCTCCCTCATTGAGAACAAAAAATATAAATATTTAATAATGTATATTGCCTATAATGATTTTTAAAAACGTTAAAATATTTGAATTTTGACCGTGAAAGAAATAATTTTTGGCCCAAAATTATAATTCTCGGCCTTTTATCGAGAAAAGTATGCAAAAAATAATAATTTGTTTTTGAGTTGCAACTACAGACAATTTGAGAAATGTGAATATAAGGAAACCGTGTTTAAAAAAAGCGGAATCAGCTGAGCGGGTTTCTTTTAGAAGACTGTAACTCAAAAACTGTTTAAGATATCCATTTAAGATTTTACTAGGTTCTTTTTAAAGGTGAAGGAAATTTATTTTCAAAATATGATACTAAGTTGCCCCAATAAATTCGAGTTTGTGGCCTTACTTGAACGCACTGTGACATATTTATTAGAAAAAAAATCATTACTCAAGGCTTTGAATTCAAATCTGCATAAATAATTTAATTAATTGAGAAATCTACTTAAACACGTGATAATTAAACATTCTTAATATACAAACTTGCAATGGGCTTAACTCATTTTCAATACCGGTTTTCCAGGTGTTATCAATCATATGTAAGTAAAAGGAATTATATTACAAGTTTATATGCGCTTTGCTAAAAAGATAATGAATATTATAAAGCGTAATATTTACGCTGCAAGCAGATAATTATTGAGAATATAAGGAAATAAATATACAGAAATGTATTGAATGTCTCTTCAGGTGTAAATTGCAAACAACTTGGGTAGTTGTAGTCATCTATCTTATTTACTTCATTACTCAGGTGGCTTGAATATAGTCAATATTGATATTATGGTACTAAGAATGTTAATTATCATATGTATGGTATAGTATATGGTATATGTTTTAAATTACCAAAGTGAGCCAGTTTCAAGGCTGCACAATTAAGGTTTATTTTGATTGCAGGTAACAGGAACTATTTTTTTTTTTTTGAAGGGCAATAGAAACAAAGAGGTATTTGTAGAAGTATGGAAAAAAGACAAAATTAACAGACGATTGATTTAGTTTCCATATACTATATTATATATGTAATATAATTATACCAAACTTTAGAATACTTTTGACCCAACTTAGGTATTTTTTAAATTTCCAAACTTCGGTGAATGTTTTTTTTAAGAACAAAAGAACATCATTGTGAGCAAAGGTGAGATGGACAACTAATTAATATGAAGTTCTGGTCGACCAGAGCCCTGTTGTTGGTACTAATGTGTGAGAGCCTAAATTTTCTTAGTGAAGTTTTATAGCAAATAGAGAGTTGATTAGGCGCTGTTCGCAGCAACTCGAACTGACGTATAGTATGACAATGAAGAGCAACATGAAGATTCAAGAGCTGCCATTTCATCAAAAAAAAAAACCACGGACTGGTGGAATCATCAAAAATAATGCCGGTGAGAATGTAATCGTCAATGGCTCGTGATCTTGGGCACATTTAGTTTCAAAGATACCGCGCCACTTCCCACACAACGCGTCAATCAATGGATTTATTGAGAGAACACTTCGGATATTAGATAATTTCACATTTTGGGCCGGTCTATTGGCCACCAAGATTATGTGATATCACACGATTAAACTTTTTCCTGTGGGGATACGTAAAATCTGAAGTCAATGTGGACAATCCCGCTTCGATTCACGCGGTTCATTCGCCAGTTACCAATCGAAATGTCATCGAGAATTGGACTCAACGAATGAACTATCTAAGACGTAGCCGCGGTCAATAAATAAATAGATAATCTCAGTGGGGTAGCTAGGGGGGAGCGAAGGGGGCCGTCGCCCCGGGCGCAAAGTCTTGGGGGCGGCAAAACGATCTTCGCTGTTTTTTTAATATTCAGAAAAATACTTCAACAAATTTTTTACAAAATTTATTATAAAAGATAAAGAGTTGTACACTCACAATGAGAATTCAGAATTTGCGTGGCTTCTAGTTCCTAAATTTTATATACTTAATATCGAAATTATTTTGTAAAAATTCACTTTTGTTCGAACCACCTCATGAAACTTGTAGGTAGGTAGATAAAGGGGGGCGGCAGAACATCCTTGGCCCTGGGCGCCCGAAGTTGTAGCTACGCCACTGGATAATCTTCAAAAAATATATGCCAAAGAATGTTCTTTCGAATGGTAATAAACATTTTCCATTAAATTTTAAGTTTCTGTTTTTTTTTTTCTTTAAAAAAGTAGGGAACCTCGAAATGGATCACCCTTCAGAAGATAGTTTAGTGAATCGTTAGAGCTCTAAAAACCGAACTATTATTTACTTAATAAAAGGAATCACTATATAAGGTTTAGTAGAAATAAATTCATTAATTTTTCTAATAAATGGCTTTAGAAATCTCTATCTCCAATAAAAGCGAAAACGATCATGTGCGGAAATGATGAATGATCGTGTGGCGCAGTGAGTCGTCACAAACGGTGGCTAAGCTGGTCAGAAAGAATTTGCTATGTATTCGGTGGGAATGAGAGAGAATCAACTACTATGAGCTACTGCCCTAATTCCAAACTCTTAGTTCCGACTTGGGCCGTCTGAAGGCAGTAATTGCCCAAAAGTGGCCGGCTTTAGACAATCGGAGAATAATTATGCTCAATCAGAATAAAGCCACACACAACGCTCAAAGAGCTTGAATGAGAGGTTTTTACACGTCCACGTTATAATGCGGATCTGCCACAAAGTGATTACGACTGATTTTGCTGAAGAAAAATTATCTCAAGTGAAGGTTGAGAATATCTACACTTCCAGTTTAACTATTCGAACAAGGACTAGGGTTTGTTTGAGAGTAGTAATCTAAAATTAACTTCAGTTCATATTTGACCTATATAGGATCAGTATAACTATCCTAAACCTTTAATATATTAAAAATGTTATAATAAAAAATTTTTACTAGACCTTAGTATATACAAAATATATTTAATTATGTTTTCACATAACTGAACCAACATGGGTTTTCCTTCCATTTTCCTATTTGAATAAGATGATATATTTCAAGTAAAAGGCTTAGAGGATAACTGACTCTCCAAAAAAAAAATATACTAGCTAATCTTTAGATATCTATTAATTGCATAATACTGTTAAAGGCTTTGGATTTCGATGTACTCACAATGGGAAATATAAATATCACATACAAAATTATATTTAACACAGAGAAGATCTTCGTTAACTAAGCAAAAATCATGAAATTAGCATTTTCGCAACCGAAAGCGCAGCTCAATGTAAAACCGATTACGATAAATAATGCCTTAATTACCTTAATTGTGCATTAATTTGCCTTGAACGTAACAACATAACATAAACACGTTGAAATACAACGCCGAGCACAGTAGCAACTGGTTTTACTCCACTTTTCCGACAATTTTACGAGCAAATGGAAATTGAGAGTTTTGAAGTGAATTGCAAACGAACGAAAATTATTTCTCATTTGGCAACGTTTCACTTGGAAGAAGACAGCTCTGCCACGCAACAGATAGGGAAAAATCTTCGAAAGAAATCGGTAGCTAATGTGAACTAAGCGCTGCTGCAACAAGTTGCCACTCGCCGATAGGCAACAAATCTTGTCGATTCGCAAAAAAAACAGTCAAACTGCCAATAAATTGGCGCTTTCGAAATTGAGATGAAAAAGAAACAATTTGTTGCATATTTTCGTATAAATTTACGAATACGAGCTGACCGCTTGAAGCATGAAAATGTTGCCAAAGCAACGCTGGAGCTGTATATTAATGGCGACTGATAAATTTTCTTGTAATTAGAGCCGCAAGAGCCCCTAAGATGTGCAACACCACGCGCTGTGGCCATTCCAACTGAAATGTGCCACGCTACATGTCTACCAGACAGAGAAGTGGGAGCGGTGAGGAGGAGAAATAAAAACGCAAGCTGTGATTGCATAATTGTCGCGCTTGAATGAGATTGCAGCTGCGTTGCCGCATATTACCATAGTGGTTAAGGTGGCTTATGTGGGCGTAGCAGCAAGTCACCCACCCATTACTAGAAATGGTTAAGGCGCTCCTCTGTCCTCCACGATCCACCTCTATCTCTCATCGATCACAATTCCACGCATGATTTGCCGAAGCCTCTGTAGTGTGCTTCTACAACAGAAAGATACATGCGTCCATTACAAAACATTTGCTTAAGTAATTTCGCTGCAGCAACAGCCCTCCGGCCACCGGCTCTCGCAATCAGCCATACGAGCACAAAGCAGCTGCGCATGCGCATTGCGTGCATCAATGAATACAGACGTAAAATAGTATTGAATCAGACATCAAAGCAGCCTATTATTTCATTGAATTATGAATATTTGCTTATTTGCCTATTTCTGTGGCGATAGGTGGGCGCTGCAGCGTTGCATTCAAATTCGCTGCCACTCCAATTTGTCGGGTAATTTGTTCGAATATGAAAATTTGATGTTTTTCCACAGCCACGACGCGTAATCGCATTAATATTAGTGGTTGTTGTTGCTGTTCTCTCTTGTGTTTCGTGCATTGGCTTTGGGAGCTCTTGTGTCGTGTTAATTTGTACGAAATTTATGTGCATGTGAACATGACATTTGGCGCGCTAGCCGAAAACAAAAACTAAATCACTGTTATTTAACCTCTCAACGTTAACGAAACTGTCTAATAAATTTACATGTTGAGCATTAAATCGTTAGCGTGGCCAGCTTGATGGGTGAATGACCGCTTTGAAATTTATTTGTATTGTATGTTTGTAAATAAAACAGATTACATAACACTATTGAGCACTATACTCAATGCGATCGTTGTAAATTGATATCAGTGTCTTTAAAAGTTATCATCTAGGTTTTAAATAAATTAGATTATTTTTACGGTTTTGAAATTTTTTGTAGTTCATGTTTTTATCAAAATATAAAACTATTTATAATGAAAATCGATTCAAGAACACATGTCTATATAGCACTGCGGTAAATTTATCGATATTTATGAAAAAATATCTATAAATTCTATCGATATGTACCTTCTGACAAAAAAGCATCCGGAAATTGAAATTAAATTCACATATAATATTTCAAAAAATGTTGTTTGCTAAGTTGGTAGGACTGTCTTTGATTAAGTCGTTAGTCCTCAGTAATGCGTTGGGATTTTTACAATGCATAAAAATATCGAAGAAAGAATTCGTTGCGAATATTGGAAAAGGCTTATGGTGATTCAGTTTTATTAGAAACACAAGCCTACTATTGGTACAAAGCCTTCAAAGACGGTCGAGAGATCGTTGAAGACATCCCTCGTTCTGGACGACCTTCGGCCTTTTCAATATGAAAATATTAAAGAAGAGAAGGATACGGTGCTTGAAAATCGTCACAAAAGTGTTAGAGAGATGGCAAGAGAGCCCGACCTCTCTCGCTATTCCGTTCGCGTTCTTGCCCGACTCGTCCCGATTAAGCTGATTTTTTTTTTCAAAAATAATTCCGTAAATAGGTCTCTTTGGATATGTTCGATCGTGCAAATTCCGATCCCACATTCTTGGAGAGCATTATAACTGCCGATGAGACATAGATTTATGAGTTTGACATGCAAACAAGTCAACAATCATCGGAATGAGGGAAAGCCGAGCCCAAAACCAAAAAAAAAACACGTCACAGTCGCTCAAAAATCAATGTGATGCTCATTATTTTTGTCGATTTTCGTGATTGAAGCAATGTAATATTACCAGCTGAGTCAATTTTTGCATTGCTGTATTTGTTTAAAGAAGTTTTAAGCACCGCCAAAAGCTGCATTTATACGACAGCTTCTTTAATCATGGATTTGGGGGTTTGAGGTGCATCGCAGAAAACCTAAACACCGTTAGAATAATAAGATTGTATAAAAAATTCAATGAACCGTTGAAGTTAGTTGCTTAACGGTAAAAATAACCATGACTGGATACTGCAAGAAGACAATGATCCAAAACTTAGCAGACTCTATACTTAATGGAAACAATAAGAAAGGCTTTTGCGATAACGCATGTACCTATGGTGGCCCAGCGGCAGCACCAACCCATCCCAATTCTACTAATAGCGGTTCTAGGGTGGCTTTCCTTGCTAACTCATCAGCTTTCCTGGGATTCCGCTGTGGCCTGGTACCTGGTACCCATACCATTCTTATCATAAAGACTCTGGATGCCATTGATGGCGAGGTTAGGCCCTTAATGGTCTCAACGTTTGCTTGGAAAACACTGCAATAGTCAGGAAGTCTGAAGCTGGAGTTTATAGAGGGCTCCTGACAGTAAACCTCTCCACCAACATTCCCTCCAAGCTTTGACCCATCCGTAAAGAAGCTCCATATAGGCAATTGCGTCTAAAATCCGATAGATTATATCTTTAAGAATGAGATACTAATACTTTAAATTGATATCTTAAACAGTTTTCGAGTTACAGCCTTTTAAAGTGTAGCCTCTCCGTTCAATTAGCTTCAGCAGTTCATTTTTATAAGAAAAATCAAGTTCTTGCAAGCCAAAAACGTGGTTGAAATGTACAAAAAATATCTATCCGCGAATAAAAATATCTTTGAAGAAAATTCAAATTTTGGCAGATCAAAAAAACCAAAATGGTGGATAGAATTTAACTTCTTGTTTTAAATACCGCCATTTTGAGATTTTTCAATTTTTGATTTATTCGCGGACCATATCTTCTAGTAGAGATTTTTTGTAGGTTTGATCCACGGAGAAGGAACACATCACTGCAGCGTGTAACTCAAAAAATATTTAAAAATTCAAATACTCAAAAATTATGCACTCTACTATGTTGATATAGTCTTTTCTTAGGCGGTCGCCTAATAAGCTCCTTAAAATTGCAACTCTGCCTAGATAATATTTATAATAGCATTTTTGGATTATTAACGGCTAGCAGTATGGTACTTTGTACTTTGATCCACAATATGTGCTACAATGTTTTTCTTTTTAAACAAAACGCTAAAAATAACTCGGCTACTAACAACCGTTAGTGCAACAAAAAATTCTTTTAAACACTTGCGCGCCACAACAGTATCGAATTTCCCAAGTAAACCTAAATTTCGAACGTCAAACCAGAAGTGATTTAGTAGCGAAGCGAGGGCAGCGAAAACACTTTAAGCCAGCAGACTATGAAATTAGCAAATTAAGTTGCCACTCAAGGTGCTAACAGCGGCAGATAATACGAGCGTAAACCATAAAATCCGACACAAAAGGCGAGACGCTTTTATCTACGTAGAATCTACTACTCTGAGCACGCATTGTTTGCCGCAATAAAAAAAAAAACAACAAAAACAAAGCACAACAATAATAACAACAATAAGTTGCTACGCAGCTTTCAAACGCTCAAACGCTTTTTCCAGTTGATGAACGAGTTTCACAAGCGCATTAAAGCGGTTAGACTCTTGTAATTAAAGTGTGCAGCTTATAAGTAGCTTCACAAGCTTAATTATTTAGAAGAACAGTTATTAAAATGGACTTACCAAAATTACATCTAAGTAATATTTGTTGAGCAAGAAAATGTCTTTGCGGATTTTCCACGCATTACGAAAGGGCTGCGCGAAGCGATGATAGGAAAAGAGAATTTGCAAAAGAATGTGTTAGTAGTTTGCCGTTATTTGAAAAAATTATAATATTTTTGACCCGAGACGAAATCACAATATGGCACTAAGGACGCAGGACAGGGTACAAAAACAAATGTTATGGAAGATATGATATGAACCTATGAATACATACATATGTATGTAAATGTATGTTTATAACCTGAACAGGGTATATAAAGTTTACCACGATGTTTGTAATACTCAGAAGCAACGTCAGAGGCCATCCAAAACGATAAATGATAAGTGTAACGAGCTGAGCCTAAAACGAAACCATTTTCATCTGCCTATCCGTCTTTATATACGCGAACGAGTCCGTCCGTTTTTGAGATATCGCTCTGAAATTATATACACGTTCTTTTCTCCCCAATAAGCTGCTCATTTGTCGGAACTACGGATATCGGACCACTATAGCACATAGCTGCCATACAAACTGAATGATCCGAATCAAGTTCTTGTATGGAAAACTTTTTTATTTGACAGGTTATCTTCACGAAATTTGGCATGCATAATTCTCCAAAGCAACAGTGTAATCTCCAAATAAATTGTTCAGATAGAATCAATAAAACATATAGCTGCCATACAAACTGAACGATCAAAATCTAGTTCTTGTATGGAAAACTTTTTTATTTGAAAAGCTATCTTCTCGAAATTTGGCATGCATAATTGTCCAAAGCAATAGTATAATCTCCGAAGAAATTGTTTAGAAAGGACCAGTATAGCACATAACTGCCATACAAACTGAATGATCAAAATCTAGTTCTTGTATGGAAAACTTTTTTATTTGATAAGCTATCTTTTCGAAATTTGGCATGCATAATTGCCCAAAGTAATAGTATAATCTCCGAATAAATTGTTTAGAAAGGACCAGTATAGCACATAGCTGCCATACAAACTGAACGAGCAAAGTCAAGTCCTTGCATGGAAAACTCGTTTATATAAGCTTCGGTGCAGCCGAAGTTAACTTTTTTTGTAAGACGGAAAACCCACCAGTAGTTAACAGACCAAGAAGCGTCTTCGTCTTAGCGACGCGAATGCAATCCTCCAAGCTCGGCACAGTCATTGCCAAAGACAAGTGATCAGCGATAAACAGGCATACAAATACGTACTTATGTACGAGTGTCGCTAGTGTACTGTTGCAGTATCGACTTATAATATATGTATGCATCTGCTATACACATATGTACGAAACTAATTGAAGTGTATGGTCACGTTCTTTGTCAGCCGTTTGAGTGCTGCAAATTGCCGCTAGCAACGTTGAACTTCCACTTGATGCACATACGGAAGCCGCCAGCCAACCACCAACATTTACAGTACAAGTAGAGGTGCTTCAAGCACCGCAAAAACAAACACATGGCTCAAAACACACACACATGTATAGGCACTACAACAACAATATGGTCAAGTGATGCGCAGCTTGGCGGTGTAACTGTAGAAAATAGTGTTAGAAAAGAACTTGTTGTTTGTTTGTATGTTGTTGTAGCTATTGTTGTTGCTGCTGCTGTTGGCGTTATTTGTTGGCTACCGGCGATATTTTTACATTTGACCCCATTTCCGCGTTCATTTGACACACATTGGCGGCGCTTCGGTTTTGGCTTGTTGCTGCTTGTGCACATGGTTTGCTGGTTTTTGCTGTTGTAGCCAATACAATTATATATACACACATGTGTTTTGTGCTCACTATATCGCCACCCATTTTTATTAACCATTTTTTAGTTCGCTGATCACTTTGTCAACTCACTTCTATTCTTACTTGTATTTATTTGTTGTTATTTTTATACTATTTTGTTGTTATTTTTGGTTTTGTATGTGAAAGATGGTTTGTTATTGCTTGTGGACGTTGATAGATGTATCACGTTTCTATTAACACCTTAAACGATAGCACCGACATACATACATACATATATACATAAAAAGGTAAATAAATGCGAAAAATGAGTGGACAAATAACTTATTTCTGGTGATAAAAATCGGTTTGTATGGGTATACATATATACCTATGTCCATTGCTTGATATTTGGCGGGAATTAAATTTTGAAATAAAATGAAAAGTTCTTCAATATTTTTCCCGAGTTTGTATTGGGTTTTAAAAAATCTTATTTAATGAAAAATAACTTCGAAATAGTTAGATTGTCTCCCGAAGAACAACCCACTATAATAAAAACATTTTTATTTCAGTTTATACAGCGACCGATATAAGATATAACAACACAGCAAGAGCCTGTGTTAGAGGCCCAAATATCGAGCTTTTTTTATCATATCATCATCTCTTTTTCAAAATTTTCATCAGTTGAAGACGTCGATGGTCCTCCAGAACAAGGCATGTCATCAACGATATTGAAATTTTTACTAACTATTTTTTATAAATTGTTTATTCATAATTGAAGAATATACCAAATAGATTTCGTGATTTCCCTAATGTTTTCATAAAATAGTGGCTACTCAAAAATAAAGGAAAATTTTTTCACTATTTTCATAAACTTCTCGAATTTTTTTTGTTTATCCGATAGAGAGATATTTAAAAAATATTTGTGCAAAATTTCAAGAAAATGGACTGACTAGAACTTGGAATATAATGACGACCGCATACTTAGAACAAGTAGTTTCGAAAAAGACGTTAAAGTTTTGTCTGGTTGCTAGGACTCTGAAACAACTATAACTTCAAAAATACTTAACTTTTAAAAAATTTTTTAAGGAGTTATTTTTGAAAATCAAAATATGGCGAGAAATATTTATTTATTTAGATATTTCGCATTCTACCAATTCAATTAGTCGAAAACGACGGCTGTTCAACAATTTTGTTTTCTTAGGTTAAAATCTAAATCTACAATGGCGGCAAAAGTATTTTTGTAAACTAAAATTTTCCCTTAATATATTACTTGAATATCATTGCCTCGCGTTGGAATACATTCCGCTATGGTATATCAGGCGCTCAAGCCTCTAGACAGTTTAAAAAACCAGTTCCCTTGTCTCTCACTTGAAAAGTACTGACTGAAAAATTAAACAAATTTTGTATTTTTCCAAAACACTCGAAATCACAATTACGATATATTCGAATGTCTAAAAGGTTCAATATCTCCAACTAATGGACGATAAGATTTTCTTATTTCGACTATCAAATATTGTTGGCATATTTTTAGATCAGGAACTGATATTTGAGAGAGCCTATAATATTCCAAGAAGCAAAACTAGAGTAGAAAAAAGTCATACCTTGAATCCAAAGAAATTCCACCTTTATTCAAATTTATGATTTTTCTCGAGTATTTTTCAAAGCAAATTTTTTGTACGCTCAGCTAGTTAAAATCACTAGGTGAATGTTAGTCACATTAAAGCTAGATTTCAAGTAGAATAATATGAAGTCAAGAAGTATTTCAGACCATATATAAAAGTTGCGAAATTTCAATATGTCCATTCATCTCATTTAGGGTACCTGGTTCCAGTAATTGAATGTTTGATATTGTTGAGCCAATCTGTCAAAGCTCGTAATTCTAACAACTTATCAGAAATTATGTTTGTTTTAGAATTCTCATTTCTTATCACCCTCTTAAAAGGTTCATTTTCAACCAAATAACCAAAAAAAAAATATAATTTTATTATGCTGTAAGGGTTCGTCCGGTGGGATCTCAAACCATAACAGAATCATTCCAGAAGGAGAAGAGAGAGAGATACGCTATGACAGTAAAAATCTAATTTGCATCCAGCTAAATTGTTCCTGGAAGGACATAACCTCCAAAGATTGAAACAAATAATTAACATCTCCTGAGAAAAATGCATGCTTATTGTATCAATATACATACATAGGGCACGGTAAATTTAAGAGAGACTGATATGGCCTACATCTCAGTATGTGCGTCAATAATCATTCTAAATATGTTACAATGGTTTGAAGAACAGTTTAAACAATATGTTAGGTGTGCAACTAAATTCCCACTGTTTCTCAATAGATTGTTCCAGCAGTTAGTGGTGATCAATCTTGATATATGAAAACATAATAAACTTACCCCAGACATTTAAAACAAAGAACGTTTCCTCATAATTTTCATATGCGGAAAGTGTCGTGAATGATTCGATTTCGGTCGGCGATATCGATATTAACGACCGTATGCGTGCAGAAAGGCCTAAAACCTTCGAAAACGATGAATTGGAGACGATTCTCAATGAGAATGTGTGTAAAACGTAAGACGAGGTTGCTGATACAATTTTATCGAAATTAAATTCGATGCGCGAGATAAAGAAAATCAAATGAAATAGATACATATGTATATGATTAAAACTTAAAATTTTATTGATAATATGTTTATCGATAATTTTACGAATTATTAGCCAATATCGAATAAGTAAGATCACGCTAAAGACATATAATATGTGAAAATTATTATAATATATATTTTATCGATAATGATACGGGTTATCGAACAATATCGATATACCATAAAATCGATTATCGCAACACACAATTAAAAAATGTAGAAATTTAAGTAATACAATACTGTACTCAGGTTTTTAGTTTCGTCTAAGGAAATTAATAAAATCTTTACTTATACTTACAATATACATATATAACTATATATAGTATGTACTACATTTTGACATGTGAGTCAAAATACAAAAAAACAAGAACAAGAAAACATAATAGCACACAACTCAAACCTGTAAAAGCTTCTCTAGAATTATGACTTCAACTTGCATTGTTTGCCGCTATTGCAAAAGTATCACAATTCTCTGTGTGGCACACATATCGACAATGGATCAAAGGGGGAAAGTAGCGCGCGCACTTGGGAAATTGTACGCCTTCTTTGTACTTTTGTCTGTATGTCTTAATACTTCATGAAGCGCAAAGTGGAGTAAGTTGTGATATAGTTGACGGCTCTTGTTGCTGCTGCTGTTCATTTTACGGCATTGTGAAGCACGTAGCGTCAAACCAGAAATGTCAACCCACTAAGTCAAAACGCTATGTAATAAACAAAAAATATACCGAGCTGTATGTATCAGCTAGCTGCACAAGCGCCACCTGAGTGAGCTGCAGCTAATTTATTGAGCAACGAAGCGGACCCTCGAACACACGAAATGTGTATCAAGTTACTAAACACTACGAGTAGCTTGACAAATGATATGATACGGTGCAATACGAAAGAGTAGCGACACCTAAAGACCTACAAAGGCACAAGTTGCTGGCGAAGTAGGCGGTAGAGAAATATACGCAAGCCAGAAGCATGAATAAATATGACGGGAAAGCAAGCTGCGAAGAAGTGGTGACATCAAGAAATGAGGTAAAGGTGAATATGTTAAAGAGGCGTTACACACATTACGAAAGTGACCCAGAAAGTTAATTGAAATATGAGAAAGAAGATATGGTTATGACATCGATACGTCAAAAGACGATTTAATTAAATTTGCGTTGTGCCGATTCAAATAGGATCTGTTATAAATTATTTGCTTGTAATCTCACTAAAATACATATGTATATGTATGTTTTTGTGTAATCTAATTTATGTACATATATATATGTGAGTTAGCTTTGTAGTTGCTTTCGGACAAATGGAAGAAATAATTGTAATCGGGATTTAAACCAACACAGACACATCGAATGGTAGCCGCGAACTGGGATACGACAACTGATTTATGTATAAGCGGAGCAGATAGCATTCTAAACTGATAAATATAAAGATACAGCAAGAATCAGGTTCCGTTAGGGATTCCTTTTTTCGAATATTGCCAGAACCTTCGGAAATGTAAGGGGTTACATGGGTTACGGGTTTCAAAAAATCGATTTTTTTTTATTGTCTTCGCCTCTACAATATTGTCCTAAATTTTCAAGTTGAACCGAGTAAAAGCTTCGGAGATACAGCCTTAAGAACTTGTGCGCTCGAGGCTAGCTGGGCTAAGTGCGCCGTCTTTAAACGCGTTTTTCTCGAAACTGTGCTTTTAAAGTCAGTTGGTAAGATTTCTCGAGAACTAGAAATTTTACACAGGTCTTTGAGATACAATTCTTAAAAACTTGGACGAAGGATTTTTTTTCGATTACAACTATTTGGAAAAAAAATAATGGGAAATTTTCACTGATATTTTCATCAAAAATCAAATTTTCAGGTTTTTTTTTCGTTCAAGTTCTAAGTTAAGGTTTTAACTAAAACACGAATTTTTTCACTTTAGATGATTCTGTAAGGAGTTATCCTGCCAACGCGGGTGCATATTTTTCCGAGGGCTCACCGGAAATGGCGTCGCAATGGCCGAGTTTAAGTAAAATATTTTTTTTCCAAAAATTTCATAATTTCGTTACTAAGTTTTTTACCTGAGGAAGCCCGTTTAACCCCCTAACCGATGTTCGGATGCTCTTATATCAAAGGAACTGGAACTATTCGATGATTTTCTATGACATTTTTCGTCTAAGTACTGTTATTTCGTGAAACGATAAAAACCGTATCAAAGCAGGTCAAAAATCAAGGTTATGTTGAGAGTTTTCTTCGATTATCCAGGTGTGGTGCACTCCGAATACTATTGAGTGTTATGCGTCGTTTGTTCGAAATCATTCCTCCACGTAATGCACGGTCGTATATTGCATTGATTGTTCGTGAGTTTTTGCCTAATTTTTAACCAATATCGCGCCGCAATCACCGTATTCACGGGATTTAGCTCCGTGTGACTTCTGGCTATTCAGCAAACTCAGACGACCACTCCGAGGAAACCGTTTTGAATCAATTGAAAAAATTAAACGTGAATCGCTTCGCGCATTGAAGGCTATTCCGGAAATTTACTTTAACAACCATTTCGAGGATTGGAAAAAACGTTGGCACAAATGTATTGGGGTAAAGGAGGATTGCTTTAAGGGCGACGACATAAATTTTGAGGAATAAATTCAGAATTTTAAAATTATAAACAAGGTCTTACTATTTTATGCTCATAGTAGTATTTATCAGGAAATGTTTGAATGAATAAGATTTTTGATAGTACTTTCGAATTTTTGCACTCGCTCTGAAGTGTAATGAAGTCGCCATTTGGTCAAAGATTTAATTTTGCAGTTCTTCGTTCATTAAACTTTTTTCAGAGTTCCTGCGCGAGATCGACAACGCAATCATGGAAACCCAAAACTTTTCAAACGAAATTATTGATCGATAACTGAAGTACAGCGATTTCTGTAGGTGGACACTTTTTTTATTTATTGAACAAAATTACTTTTTTAAAAGAAAACAATGCATTTTTCTGATTTGCAAGTGGATATAAGCACTTAAAAGGCTGAAATCAATTTCGAACCGCGCTCTTCTCTACTGTAAACACCTATAAGGAACCGCCGCGAAATTTATGTTGCAATGAATTGCATTCTCTTCATCAAAAACTGGAGTTATAGTATTTCAAACTCAAAATAAAAACCATAAATTAAATTTTCTATGTAAATTGCAATTTTTTAGATATTGAAATTGAAAAAGGAGGGGTTGTTTCCTTATAATAAGACCAACAAAATTAAAAAAAAAATTGCTTAAAAGTTTCCATAAAAATATAAAATTAATTAAACAACAATCTGGTAACACTTGCGGCGATTACATCAGCAAATAATTTAAAATAAGTGAAATAATTTACATAAACCGTTAGCATTTGCGACTAGCAGTGAAAATCCCTGATTTTATTTTAATTTCCACGACAATGCAACATGCAACTAACACTATGCGGCAGCTTAGGAGTGAAAAAATATATTTATTTTCAAAGTAACAACAATAAAAATGATATTGACATATGGACGCGTGCTGCAAAGTAATTTGCCATGGTCGAGCGCATCAAAGGAGTTTTACTTTTTACACATGCACACATACATACATATGTATATATGTACATATTTACATATATTAATTACTTGCAATGCTGCTTCAATTGTTGTTGCTCGCATAATTCAGTTAGCTTTTGCGATATTTAGCCGGCAGCCACAGTAGTGCAGCAGCGGCAGCAGTGGCAAGCGCTTTACCGCTATTGCAGGCACAGGTGAATTATTATCGTAGCATGAGGCATCTTTGCAAACAATGCAATTTCCGCATACAAATGTCCATAAACAGCGAATTCGCTTCGATGCACCGATCGTCCGTTCGTCCGTCCGCCAGTCAGTCCGTCGGCGGGTATGAATATGCATTTTTCACATAACACAACCCGTTTCATTGCCGTTACTGTCCGATCTGCTGTTATACACACATAGTTGCTGCCACATATCGCTTTTAACGTTAATTATTTTGTAATGCGAGTGAGGATCGGTGTTTCATAAAGAAAGAAGAAGAGGCAGTAGCAAATAATCGTGCAGTCATGCGTGGCACGAAGCATAAATGCGTGGCAAAATGTATTAAAAACAAACGCAAATGTGTTGGCATGAAAGTGTATGTGTGTGTGTAGCCAAAAGTCAGTATTGCATGTTTTATTGTCATATAACTTTAGTAGACCAAATAATTAGAGAAAATTTTTATTGAACAACTAATAGCAATTAAAAGAATATCGGCTAGATTAGCCAGCAAAGGTGTGACGTCCGCAGTATAATTAATAGCGCGGTACTTAAATTTAGTATAAACAAGAAAAAATGTTAACTGGGGTTGCACCGAAGCTATAATACCTTACACAGTTGCATTTTTTTTTAAATAAAAAGGGTATAAAAAAATATTGATTTCAATTGCTCAGTCCGATTAAAGCTATATATATGCTATAGTGGTCCGATCTGAAGAATTCATTCGTGGATTTTCGCCTTGCCTTGCCTTGAAAAGCAATCTATGCCAAATTTCGTAGCGATATTTTGTCAAATGGAATAAAAAGTTCTTCTACAAGAACCTGATTTTGATCAGTTTGTTTGGCAAGTGGTCCGATATCTGCGCTTTCGACAAATTAGAACTTTATTGAGGGAAAATTTTGGATCGATATCTCAAAAACTGAGGGACAAGTTCGCGTATATACAGATAGACGGACAGGTGTACAGTGAGTGGTTCAAGCCGAAAATGCAACGCTGAAAGGCAAGTATTTTGAGACGACAGAGGGGATCCAAGCAGCATGCACCTCGGCTCTCTAGGCTATACCGGAGAATGCCTTCCATGACGCCTTCAATGCTTGGAAATCGCGCTGACAACGCTGCATCGACGCAGAAGCTGCCTATTTTGAAAGTTTTCAAATGATTGTAACGCTTGGTTGAATAATTTTTTTTGGAATTAACTCAGTCCTATTACTTTGCGGACAAACTCTGTATTATCCCCAATACGAAAATAAGTATTTAGAGTTTAGATCGCAATAGACAAGCTTAAGGTTTAAAGAAAAATTTCACTGTTCAGGCCTTGGATCAAAATTTATGTTACTATGTGGTATAAATATTGAAATCAATTAGATAAAAAAATTAGCATGAGTCTTCATTAGGGTAATCATCAGTCATTGCCGAGTCCAATCGACAATTTTGGGATACGCAAAAATAGCTTTCAACGGCGTTTGGAAAAAAAGGGAAAAGACCATATTTGATGAAGAAGAATATGCTGTTTTATCAAGACAATAGACTGGGTCACAAATAACTGAAAAAGATGGCGAAATCGAATGAATGGCATAGTGACTTTTTTCAAATCTCAAAGATTCGATGGAAGGAATTTCTTCGTTAATGAAAACCTTGTCGCCAATGCTGAGGTCTATTTTGACACCAAAGCCAAATCGTGCTACAAAAATATCATTAAAAGTCGCTATAATAGTGAATAACCTGCAATGGCAGTTATTTTAAGAACAAAATCAAATTTTGTAAGAACACCCGTTTTCCTTTAGCACAATATTACTGATTGAGCAAATAACTCGTCGATTAGATTTTTTAAGGATCACCCTAATATGCAAGCATTTTATTATATAAAGATTTTATATTTTTTTGAGCAAAAATTCACTTAATTATTTCTACAAAAAACAAAGTAACAAGACAAGAATTGTCTAGCTTAAGCCTCTGCAGTTTTCAGATTTATTACTTCCATTTAGCAGTTTGTATTATATTAAACTGCTTTTCTGTTGAAAATTTAATTTTAATGGTTTAATTTTTATTGCATTCTTATTTTAATGCTGCACTAAAATTTTAAAACAGGCTGTCGATTAAGTCGCCACTGAAACCTGTCGCACTACAATTACTACTGCCTTTGCATTCAAGGTCGCATGGCAAAGCGCGTGCAAAGATTGCAAGCATTTCATGGTTGAGGAGAATTTTTTGTTGGCCATGAACCAGGTGGCAGTGTGCAACGGCCAGGATACTAATGCGGCATAATTTTATTTTTGAAAGAAGGAAAGTATATCTCTAAGTAATAACTCCTTGTGATTTCTTATAAGTATACCTATCCCTATGTGACTACCATTAAATATGCGTAACTCAAAATCGTATTCAAGTGGCATAAATGCATCCCATTCTGGTTGGTATTAATAACAAAGCAGCATATTCCGATTATAATAGAAATGAGGACACCAACAGAGACTTTAAGAACACAAAATATTGTCTATTATCTGGTATAAAAATATACTCTAGGTTTACTTATTTGGTACAAATCCAACACGCTCCGCAGAGTCTAAACTAACTTTGGAACTTAGCAGGCTGGTATCCAACATCGGAGGACCGACACAGGTGAAATGAAAGCTTTCAATGTCGACCAAATTAAATGCCTTGTTTTACGGAACAGAATTATGGACAGACTTATTAAGGAAAAATAACCCACGTAAAGCTCTAGAAAAAGTATATCGCACAGCAACCTTTAGAGGTAGTATCAGTATGCTGCACAGCTTCACGCGAAGCTGTATCCGTAATATGGGGAAACAGGTCCTTGAAAGAAACAAAATGTGTACGTTAAAGAAGAGGAACAAATGTCACCATCAGAAAAGAGAATAGAAAGAATGATAACTTGGAGGGATGTGAGGATGGAGTCATTTGTAGAAGTTCCCGCAAGTGAGGAAAGTTCTCTGAGCGCCACTTAATGGCGAGAAAGATTCTTTTACATATGGGGCAAGCAGCTCACGACTTCCAGTCTCTGACCAAGTATCCTCTGGGTAGCCAAAGAACATCCGTTTGAGAGCGAACTAAAGTAAAAAAACGAAACCCTTCACAGGGTTGGGACCCGCCACGTAAAAACGTCCGAAATGAAAAGGAAATAACAACTTTGGAAGAGAGACGACCACAACAAACTCATAAAGGATTACGATATAACAAAGTGGTTGGGAGAAGAGACGTCATGATACTACTATACAGAAGTTATCTGGACCCGGGTGCTTGAAGACAACATTATAACCCTACCATACTTCAAAACAATAAAAATTGGAAGATTGTCAAAAACTGCAAGACACGGGACCTGGATGCAGGTAATGACATGTAAGTCTTAAGACGACCAATATCGAACACCAACTTAAAGAAACGAAAAAGTGACATTGTTGTAATGCCACAATGATGATGCGGAAGGCATTTACTCATCTTTCCCTGCAAAAAAAGTTCTAACACTTTTTGATTACGTCAATTTTTGTAATTTATACCAGTCTATTGTTCGATTCGCTACTCTCCTAAACTTGGCCAAACAAAAATAGCTGGAGAATTTTATCTTTTATATCTAAAAACTATTCCGGAATAAAAATAAGGTATTAAAAGTGACATGAAAGCGAAATACAGTGGTCAATCTCAAAAACTTATTGTGGGAACATAATTTATAAATAATATCAGGTAGTCGAAAAAGTCGTAGCATATCTACCGCGCTACCAACCACATTGTGTCATACCATTTAGTATTGGAAAGGTGAGAGCTACATTTAACCCAAAAAATCAAAAATCAGGGAAGTTGAAAAAAAGTTACAGCTGTTCAAAAATGAGTGAATATTCCTAATATTTTGAAATTTTTGTATACAAAAGGCAAGAATGTCACTCAAGCCTCCAATGAAATTTGTGAAGTTTACGGAGGCGATACTGCATCAGTTAGTGTAGCACAACAATGGTTCACTCGCTTCCGTTCTGGAAATTTTGAAATTTCGATTTACACTGATGGACTGATGTCTAGCGGAAAAAAGGCAAAAAGTGATCGACCAAAATTTATACAAATTTTTTAATTATTTATTCTTATAAATATAAAAACAAATAAGTTGAAATTTGATTAGAAATACGAAAAGACTTTTTCGAAAAAAACAATATTAATCAAACGTTTCAAATTCAAATTGCAAATGCAAACAACAATAACATAACTGAGAACAATCAAAAAAGCAAAAGAGTGAAAAATGAAATGAAAATCGTGGATCACACTATGTTGTAGTAAAATATGTCTTCTTCATGAATAATAACACTGCACAGAAATGTATTCAGTCAAGTAATTTATGCAAAGACGTCAAAGTCGATAAATTCGGATATTTTTCTTGAAAACAAAACAATAAAAATAACAAAAAGCAAACGCATGTCGGCAAAAACAAAATCAGTCATATACATACATATGTATGTATGCATATGAATAAGTATAAGTATATATTAGTTTTTGATCATCAATTACGAATTGTATGGCTACTTCCATGACCTCAAATATTAATTTGCTGACACGTTAGCTTAACAACAACAAAAAAACTTCAATTGGCTAACAAATATTAATATTTAAATTTTCGGCACTAGTGTGAGTGTGATTATCACACATCTGCATTAACAAGACACTCATCGAATCGGCTGCTTCAATATTCATTTAGTAGACGATACATAAAATTAACTTTTTTAGCGCCAAACCAGCAGCCGTGTGCAACTCGAAAAACAATTTATGCGCCGCTTATCGAAACCCGGCACGGCAAAACAACAGCAACAAATGCAACCGGTTAAGGAATAGCAACAATATGAATGTAGAAAAAAGTTGAAATATTGTAAATGCGATAAATAAAACTAAAAACTGAAACTGAAACTGAACACCAAAATGAAGACCAAAACAAGCGCCGGTTCATTAAAAGTGAATTTAGCCACAAAAAATCGGCTTGAGAAAATTCGGTCGATGCTCCAAAGAGCTGTGACGTGAGATTGGGTAATATTTTTTTCTTCACTTTTTGCCGTGAGCTTCGGCTTTTTTGAATTTCAAATGGCGATTACAAAATAACGCTGCATAATTAGCATAAGCGCAGCTACCGTAATCACTGGCCTTATGGTAGGTCAAAACAGCCAGAGGCGATGCTGAGTTGAGTGGCGAAGAGCAAAAGTGTAGACGCGACCTCTACAGTGCGCTTGTGAGTTGATGTGACATTATGCGATTAGATTTTGTTGTTGAAACTCGAAATTATTATTTTATTATTTGCTTGCGGCTGTGCTTTGAGACACGTCAAAGCCAGACAGATGACAACTCAAGCGTTTAAGTAAGCAAAAATACAATTAAATTTTAGAGCAGTGAGTAACAAAGACTTAAAATGATTTTATCTGCGTCAACAAATAACAAAAAAAAAAGGAAATAAAAGAAAAAAGAAAATCGTAAAAAAAATATATTTCTACAATTATTTCATTTTGAGCAGTGAAAGTCGTTTAATATTTTTTCCACAAAATAAAATGGAAATGGCTTTGTTAGGCAGCAATTGTTGTCGTTGTTACAGTAGCAGTAATTGCTGTTGACATTTCGAAGCGTACAAGCGGATAATTTGACTGCATTTCAATGCTGCGCCGCTTTGGTTGTCCAAGGAAATCCATATATACCATATAAATATATACATTTATTTAAATATATATATGTAACTATGTATATACAAACACATGCAGTACATATATATATGCACATGCGCGTATTTATTCACCTGTTGTTGCAAGCGCACTGAAGACGCAGCAATTAAACCGCATTTCTCGGCAACTTTATGATTCGCGGCCATCTCCTTTTCCGCTACAAGTTATTGCTGTTTTGGTCATCATGTGACTATAATGACGGAAAAGTCGGTAAATACTTGGACAACTGTTCGTTAGCGGGCGATTGTTTTCCGGCAAATTTTGTTTTCTTTCAATTTTCATTTGAAATGTGCGATGAAAGTGAAAGATACTGGTTTGAAATGCAATTTCGTAGAAATCATCAAAATGATGGCACTTGAATATGTGAAAATTGTTGGCGTAATGGCAACAAAAGTAAAATTGTTATAGTTATTATTGTCGTTTTTTTTTGATCATTGTAATGAAAAACAAACATTTTTTACACAATTTGTTTGAGGTACAAAAGTCAAAAAGCAGGGATTCCCAAACTTTTTTTATATTTTTTTACGTAACAGTGTCCGTACTTAATATTTCCGTAAATATGGGTTTAAATAATAAAATTTGTCTAAGAGCAGGGGTTCCCAAACTTTTTTTACAGTGTTCGAGATCAAATAAATACTTCTAGAAGTATTGATTTAAGAAATAATAATAAAATTTGTAATTTTTTTTTTACATGACAGTGTTTGAGATCAAAAGAAAGTATTTACTATAAGATTTAAAAAAAATAGTAAAACTTGCCAAAGAGCAGGAGTTCCCAAACTTTTTTCAATTTTTTTTTTACGTAATAGGGTTTGAGATCAAATAAATACTTCCACAAGTGTCGATTTAAAACTAATAATATAATTTTACAAAGAGCAGGGGTTCTCAAACTTTTTTTTAATTTTTATTTTCGTAACAGTGTGCGAGATCAAATGAATACTTCCTTACGTATTGATTTAAAAATAAAAATGAAATTCTCAAAAAGCGGGGGTTGCCAAACTTACATTCTTTTTACTTTTTTATAACGTAAAAGTGTCTAAGCCCAAAAAAATACTTCCGTAAACAATGTTTTAAATATAATATATATACATATATTATATATAGTTACAAGAAAATGAATAAATATACAAAAATTTCGAAGCGGATAACAGATTTTAGCAGAAGTACTTAGGAAGCTCGTACTCGTGCAAATTGCTTGAAAACAGTATGTGCAACAATTCTAGAGATACGTGAATCTTCGATCAAAGTTCATAACAAAGATATTATGCTTCGCATGTTCGGCAAATATTCGTATAGAGTACTACATCAGTGATATCGATTTCAAATATTTTTAGTGTTAGGACTATATCTTTATGATGCTATGCTATGCTATGACCTAAATAATGTAAATTCAAGGAGAAAGATATGAACTGAAAAAATAAAGTGTTTCAAGGAGAATATGAAATCTTAGATCTCTCTAACCCAACTTGGTCCTTTAGACAGTTTACATAACAGTCAAGCCAATTTAAATAAAACAATCATTTGTGACTTAAGCCAAATATTGCTAAGAAAATTGATTAGTAATGCTTTAGTCGCAATTTCTACTTTTGAATACTAATGGCTATGCTTTGTTATTATACCACTGCTATCAATATTTCTTTAACCTCAAAAATAGCAATAAATATTTTTACACCAAGAGACAATGCGCTTCTCAAAAAGTACTTTAATCATGCCACATAATTAAGAATATATTTATCCATTCACAGACAACTAAAAATAGTTAACAACGACATAGTTTTACCAAACTAAACTTCGAAAATCCATCAAACACTAAAGCTTGTCATATTTGCCACGCAAATTACCACTTGTCATAGAACTGATTTATTGCAAACCCACATTTGTTCGTCTACAACGGCATGCAATTGTATTTCGGCACATTCTGAGCTCACATACATGACAAAGCAGGCTCAAGAAGGTACATACATATAGTACATATGTATGTGTGTATATAGTGTATGAATGCGCATAAAACCACCTGCTCACTAATAACGAGCTCCGAAAATGTAGTTAAGTCGACAATTAGAATTTTGACTCGCTAAGTGGTTCTGAGATGCTTGAATATTATTGTTGAAGAACAATGACATGGTTTCAAAAAAACGCATACGTACATACTACTTATAACTTTTTATGTACATATATGGGTAGAAAATTTTGTAGGTACTCAAAAAGCGAAGCGCTCACCATTTTCTCGTTAAATAAATTTAAAAGTTTAAGACAATAACAGAGAATTTTTAAAAAATTCGGTAAGCATAAAATGCAGCTTTGCTTTAGTTGAAGTGGTTTCAGATAGTTGTGCCGGAAGCTTCTCTGGCATTTAACATCAGAGACATCGTGATGGTAAAAACAGAACGCGCACTTGTATTATTGCTTGAAAATCATGTGCAGAAGAGAATACCGGTAGAAACTAGAATTCTCAAAACGTTTTAAGAAAAAATAAAATGTCAATAAGTCAAGTCAAGAGAACTTGTCTGCTTGAGCGAATATTTTTCAGTTGGCCAGCGCCTTTGGAGAGATAAGGTTTTGAAGATTTCAACATTCAAGATGTCAACGATTGTTTTGAGGATTCTGAGGATTTGGACGATGAAGTCTGGCCGGCAGATCTGGGGATCCAAGCCAGGTATTTAATGATTGGAAGGCCTATTGTCACTTATGGAGCTGTTGCTTGGGCTGCCAAGGCAACGCAATCTTCGGTAGCGCTTAAATTATCGAAGCTGCAAAGGCTCACCTGTGTCTGCGCTTCAGGGGCAATGCGCACTTGCCTCACTGCAGCACTGCAGTTAGAGCTCAGACCGCTGCATCTAGTGATTAAATTAAACATACCATGCTGCTAATGTCAGCAGACGGTTTCGGCAAAGGGAAGATAACGTCGTCTCAACAGATGAAAGCCCTAGGGGAAAGCACACCACTAACCCTTCTTCCAAGGGACGGCGTTACAGAGAATATTAGCTATACAAAGAATACCAGTGGTACACTGACGGCTCGAAAACACCGAAAGACATTGGAGCAGGCATTGCGGAACCACCAACTTAGCGACAGTCAAGCGGCACTAAAAGCGATCTCAGCATATGAGGTTAAATCGTTTTTAGTAAAGGTGTGTATAGGTAGGCTGAACCGCCTATCAGTGTGTAACCGGGTACACCTAATCTTGGTGCCGGGGCATAAAGGGATAGCCGGCAATGAACTAGCCCGCTCTGCGGCAGAGTTCAAAGTGACGGGACCAGAACCATACATCGCAGTGGGGTCCCACACTCTTATTGAGCTGCTCCGTACAGAGAAGAGAGTATTGAGAGAACAGCACTGGCAGCAAGCAGCAAGAATGCACTATGCCAAGCTGCTTCTAGGAGGGTACCAACTCTCAAGGTTTAAGGAAACAATCAACCTCCCTCGTGACAAATTCCGTCTCCTTGTCACGCTCAACACAGCGCAATACAGGCTCAGGAAACACTTGTCCAACATTGGCATAGTCTCTTGCGCAAATTTCCGGTGCTGCGACATGGAACAGAAAACCCCAGTACACCTGATTCTAGATTGTCCAACAATTTGCAGCAGGCTCCTGGTATTATTCAAGATGCTGGACCTTGGTGACCATATGTGGGATGGGGAAAGAGCAATACCTCATAATTAACTATCTATCTATCAGCCGAACTGGTTCCCTCAGCAAAGTTTCATCGAGATATTAAGGAAACTACACAAATGATTCAACAGCGTCTTATGAGTGAGCGTAACTCAATGGAGCTAGATAAGCTTAGGGCAGCCCAATTCAATTCCAAAGTGTAGGTATTTTTTCACACATTATTCAGATAGAATAGAATTTATTTCCCTTTTAGCAAATGAAAATTAGCATAACAAATGAAAAAGTGAGCACAATGAAATCACTTTATACGCAAAATGAAAACATTTCTAAAAAAAATTCCTGAAATTTTAACGCTAATTTACTTCACTTTAATTTGCATTCTAATTGAAGAAGTAAACACTAACACAATATTTTTAATGAAAGAAATTACTCACGAATCGGCGGTGTGTATGAAATGAAGCATAATGCAAAATATGAAAGATTAGCAAAGCAAAAATAAATATTTTTAAAAATTATAAAAACGAATGAAAGAGTGTAATTGTTGCAAAAGCTGGTGACGCACACACACAAACATTTATGCAAAAATCTAAGAAGCTAACGCTTCTGACTGCTGTCATTATCAGCAATTATTTTTATGCCAACATGACATTCAAGCTGACCGGCGGTCGGACGGTCGGTCGTTAGCCATGTACTACAGCATAGCGGTATAATGGCAATGAGCATGCCGAGATTAATAGTTTTAGATAAGCGTCTTCACATCTGCGTCTTCTTATTCTAATTTTATTTTCATAATTCATTTCATTTATTGCGCTTTAAACGCAAAAATTTACTTAGAATTCGCGAACAACTTGTAGTGATTGCCCGGCTTTAGCGATTAAGCGCAGCTTCAAAGAACTTTGAACTTCTAAATGCCCGCACACATGTTTTATGCTGTATTTACCGCAATATTGCGTTCATTTGGAAGTTGTAAAAATTATAATTTTATGTGGCTTTGTTTAGTGGCGCTGACGCCACACAGATGCACACAGATATATGTACATATGTACATACGGACATTCTTACGCATATGCCTATTTATATACATACATACGTGCAGGCATGTATGGTACTTATATATGTATGTACATATATGTATGTACATACCCAAATGACTCTGAGGCTGTACACGAGTTTGATAAATTTTTTACTGTTGAGAAATTCGCTCTACTTTTGGAACTGGTTCAAGAACGTGATAAAAAATGGCGTTATTACTACAATTTGAAGTGATTTAATGTCAAAATCAAAATTGCCACACAAATTCTTATCGAAAAATGCTCTGAAATTTCAATTTAAGTTCTAAGAAAGGTAAAGTTTCTTAAAATCATTATAAAGCATAGTAGTCCAATCATTATAGTAAATTCACCTCGGAATTCGATATACCCATTTATATGTCTGTAAATACATATACAAGTATTTACAGACATATAATATAGGAAAATGTAATAATTAAAAAAATAAAAGCTTAAATATCAACAAGTTTCCATTCCGATGTTTGAGGACTGATGGACGGTCAGCACGACCCGAATTTTAGTCTTTCTTTTCACGATAAAACTGAAACTAAAGACTCGTACCCTCATTGGAAAGCAAAAAAGAGTCATGAATGCAGTTATGTAAGGGGATACACTTAAAACACCGAAGTTCAAAATGCCGACACATCAAAATACCGACAAAATTTAAATATAAGCTAAACTAAAATACCAACAAATCAAAACACCGACAAATCAGAATACCGAAAAAACAAAATACCGACAAACCAAAATGCCGACATGTGAAAAATATCCAGCTGTATAACGTAATGCTGACAATCAAAATCTCGAAATTTAGAATTCCGACAGTCAAAATACCGACAAATCAAAATACCGACAAATCACAGTACCGACAAATCAAGAAAAGGTGGCGTTGTTTGTTCGAGGCCCTGCCGATCATAACCCTTAGTCAGAAGAAATGTCTAGAAATAAGAGCAGAAAAAAGAAAATTTCAAGTCAATCGCTCCAGCCGTTTCAATTAAATTTTCATCACCACCGACCCTGAAAACATTGCTTCGATAAAATTTTCGAAACCGATTACACTAAGTTAAAAAATGCATACTTGTACGCTCATACCTCCGAAATTATTTGCCAGATGAATTTCAAATTTGGAAGAATAGTTCCGAATATATTTACATTTGACATACAAAAAAAAACGAGTTCCACAAGTAGATATACAAAACCCGTTAAGGTATAAGTTGTAAATTTACTGAAATGAGGATAATATAATTGAAAAAGAATTTAGGCTGGAGAGAGGAGGAATTAACACCAAAAGGAAATGCAATAAACTAAAGCATACGCTAAGCATTAAATTTTGAATTTCCTGCGGAGAACAGGAAAGTGTGTCCTACTTTCGAAAATCGTATGTGATCATCTTTTCAGAAGTCCCTCTGACGATATATAGTACTCCGTACAAGAACTATGTTTTCATAACAACAGACTTACAATAGAACAGACAACTGTTTACGTCTAACACGAATTTTATAACACTCCAAGATGCCAAATCATTGGTTTACAAGGAAAAATCGGATGATGGCATCTAAGACAAATAACAAAAATATGAATAAGAGAAACGTGATAGTGTTGGATCTTATCATGAAGCAACCAAGGCTAAACCCACTAGTTATAAAAGAGACACCTACTTTAAGAACTATCCAGCACATAGAAGTCAAACGAAGAGACCCCCGCGGTGAGTTCTTACATTTTGAAATGGAAATAATACTGTGAACTAACTGATATACTACATTTACTAGCTCTTTTTTCATCAGAGAAGTCAAATGGTTGGACTGTTTCTTGATCTCTGGTGCATTTTAAATCATAAGGTCACAAAAATATGGCAGTATTTCCTTGAAAAAGCTATGGTTAGAAGGAGAAACAATTATTTTATTTTTACTTTGACCTACCGTTGTATGAGGTTTTCAGTGACAAAAAAGAGATGTACATAAACGTTCCCAATTGTCTAGAGAATAGCATATTGTAATTTGATCGAACTACAGCAAAATTCCCATTAACACTACTCAAGGACATTCAAATGCAGCGAAACTCACAAAAAAAATTCTTGCAAACCCTTTCGACGAACTTTTCACTTTCACTTGCTAAACGAAAACAGCAACGAAACACTAAATCACTTCCGTTAATCAAATCCCCAAACGCAATGTCCACCTAAGTCAAAAGCGAGTCAATAACCGACACACGACCACACAGTCGTGAGGAGGTGCGCCGAACCGCCAACGCGGCCACGTGTAACTAAGCTTGCGGCATGCCGCATGCAACAGCGCGGCTTGTTGACATTTTAACATGACTATTTCGCCAATATTATGCGATTACTCTTTACAATTATACATACATACATATATGTATATATATATGCAGATATACAGTTAGCTGCATTTGCCGGCAAATATTCGAAAGGTCATTTTTCTTGTTTATTGAAAAGCACGAAAATTGCCACAAAGCGCCATGCAAATGCTTGGCAGCTTGTAGACCAGCCAGCCAAGCAGCAGCTGCCAGCTGTGCGCGCAAGGTATAACTTCTGCCATTGACGTAGTGCTTGTTGTTGTTTGGTGGCTGCTGCTGCCATTAACAATTTGCATATGAACTTGAATGGCTTTTCCTTGCACAGCTCATTTGCAGGCAATGGCAAGGCTAAGCAAATGCAAGGAAGACAAAGAAGAAGAAAAAACGCTGCCGGAAAAAATTTAAGCAGAAAACAATACCACGGGAAAGGCTAAAGTTAAGCGCGCGCGAGACAGAGTGCTTAATGTGGCATGCAACAATTTGGCAAAGTGGCTGCTGTTGCAGTGTTTTGTTTGCGCTTCGGCTGCGCAATTTCGCGCGTCTGCCAACAGCAAACAACAAATGAGCGCGCAAGGCTGGTTTATGTGCGCGCGCGCCTGCGTGGCGTGTGATTTGTGCGCGGCGCTTGCGCTTGCGATCATGACATTGAATTCGTAGACGGTGTTGGCGGCATGCAAGTGGCAAGTACATACATCTTTTTTTTTCAAATATATGTGCGCATAGTGCATTGGCCATGCCGGATTGTCAAGTGCAGCGACGACGTGGCCGCGATAATCATCTGCGCGCTGTTGTTCAAGCCGCGTCGCGGCAATTTTGTTCATGTTTTGTGGATTTTTTGCTGCGCGCGCAAAATTTCCAATAAATATATGGATAATTGTAGTTGAAGAAAATTTGGCGGTCGCGCGCTTCCCGTTGCTTCGTCCGCGCACAGATTGACAGCATAATTGACACTTTTGCGGCATTAACTGCAGGTACGTGTGCGCGAGTTTCCTTCCTGCCTTGCTGTCTGGCAGCGCCGCGCGTTCGTCTCGGGCGCTAGCGCGGCGCTGCTAAATCAAAATTACCGTTGTTGATGAATATTTTTCAGTTTTATGGTCATTTCGTGTACACGATTTGGTAACAAGTTGCTTTTGAAATTTTATTTGCTGCACCGGTGCGCTAGGCGGTATACGGCGCGGCACAGCTGATTCACAGGCGCATGCGCGCCTCTACTTTCATCGATACCGGTATTGTCGAGTGTAGTCACTCCGCCTGATTGTAAAATATTATTATGCTCGTGGATTTACCACCGCAGCAGCCTTCAGCAGTGGCGCGACCATCATTTCGCCAACTTTGTGCGGCGCATTGGTGCTGTTCATCCGCGTTGGTTGGTGCAAAATTGAAAAATCGCCGCCGAAAAGTGGCATGCACCAGCTGTTAAATAATGAAAAATAATTGGGTTCTACGAAAAATCCGATGCCGCGTAAATATGTTTCGCAGCGGCGCGCAAGTCAAGTGAAAAAAGGAAGAGTTCACGACGCGCCGCATCGCAACTAGTTTTATGCGATAACAGCGCAGACAAAAACGTGCATAATGTATATGGATATATAAAAATTTGTATTATATCAAGATAATGCTGCTTAATTCATTTTTTGTTTACGTTTTCCCCTGCGATTTCATGTTGATGCGGATAAACTTGAATTTTGCTTTTTAATTGAAATGGGCATCTTTGCAGTGGCAATAACCTTTCGGTGGCAAAAATTTAGTATATACAATAATAATAGTAAATTATACGATGTTTAAGTTATAAAAAGGCATAAATGACATTAGAAAATACAAATTGTAATTTATAATAATAGCTATGGAGGAATATATCATTTAATTTTTTTGAATACGAACCCTATACGGACTGATCAAATTTGACCCAGACTGACGTGCATATATTACGTATTTGAATACAAATCTTTATTACCAACTTCAAAATAGGCTCCTGCGCCCAGCAAGTATGCTAATGCCTCACAAAAACATAAAAAAGGTTGTAAATAAAAACAATTTTTTATCGATTCGGTTTGCACGATAGACAAGTGCAAGTCAAATGTGATATGTTATATCAGTTGACACTAACTCTGATCAAATATAGAATTAGTTCCCAAATATGTACTTAAATATAGCTTTCATTTTTTTCCTTATTATTATCGAGTCAAAATACATACAACTTAAAGTTGCTCTGGGATCACCAAGAAACGTTCCCTCTATCATTACATTATACAATGAATACTAACTCTGTTATCGTAAATATGTCCACGATCGATCAACGGAGCTGAAGGACTGACTGTCCCCTAAACAACACGGGTTTAGACCCGACAGATCAACTACAGGAGCTATAAAATGCGTCACTGAAAGCGTGAAAACGGCGCAGCTAGATGGCATAAATACAAAAGAATAGTGTTGCTGGCGACTTTAGATGTCCAAAACGCCTTCAACAGCACTAGATGGGTGGATATGATCGACGCTCTCGAAAAAAGCTTTAAGATTCCCGACTGCCTTAGAGCTTTGGTGCGGGCCTACCTTAGTAACAAAAAACTGCTGTACAAAACTAGAGAGGGATCAGGACCCATAGCGGTCACATCTTAATCAAAGCTTATGCATCTTATTATTTAAAGAGAGGGGCAAAAAATATTGCTTAACGGGGTTCTGGGTAAAACATTTGGGCAGAGTTTTCGATGCATTCGTTCTTCTCTTTATATTTCTATAGGGTTTTACTTTTGAGACGTTCTAATGCTTCTCGTCTATTTCTTTAAAATATCGTCAACAATTACAACAAAAAATTTAAGAGTCTCATTCTGTAGATAAAAAACAGAAAAAATATCAGATAGATGCAAAAAATATTGCTTAAGGGTCTCTAGATACAACACTTAGACGGAGCTTCCGTCGAGTTCGCTGTTAGACTTTCCACTCAACTTTTCTCATATTTCTATAGGATTTTAATTTCAAAATAAGAGTCGAAAGCGACAGCTACATTCTCAAATTTCTCGGCTATTTCTTTAAGATATCATCAACAATTACAACAAAAAAAATTAGGAGTCTCATTCTCTGATTAAAAATTAAATTCTGAATCTTCGATACAACTGGACAATATAGCAAAAGACAATTTAAGCTGCTTCGAACCTTGAGGAGTATTTGCCATTACATGTTAATGATGCATAGTTGCATATGTATACAAAAAGGTATTCAATAAATATTTAATATATCTCATCGAAATCTGGATTTTTTGAAAGTGGTATGAGCCACCATAAATGAACGCTATTTAAATTTATTGTCCCTTAAAATAGTTTCAAAAATCACTAATAACAATGGAAAAAGAAAATATATTGTTTCTAAGATGTCCAGGATGACTCTTTCTCACCAACTTTTTTGCATCACTATCTTGATTCTTTCAACTCTTTCGACTCTTTTTCTGAAGCTTTTGCTAGTAAAATCATCAAATCTATTTGTAAAGGGCCGACGCATTGCCAAGCTGGCCTTTGCAACATTTTCTTCGCACTGAATCAATTTCATAACTGCACATAACAAGCAAAGGTTAATTGCCAAATCGAAAACAAGTACAAAGTCGAACTCGCGCAGCAGAAACTTCAATTAGCCAAGCTTCACTTAGACAATTAGTACTCTGTAATTATGAGCAGTATTTGACCGCACTTCGCTGGCGCTGGGTGGCAAAGCGCGCAAAACTACTGCCATCTTGTGCAAATGGAGTGTGCTGGTTGCGCTACTGTTTACACTCATACATACATACAATATAAAACTGAGGGAATATATGGAGATATTTGTTTGTATATGCGTGCACACGCATAAATTTGGTTTGCGTTGCGTACAATTGCACACAACTCGATATTAAACCAAAGGTTTCCACTTGACCTTTAACTAAATATTCAATGAACATTTGCGCACTTACCACAGACATGCATACATACATTCATACATTCGATGTATGTGGTAATTTCTTATTTATTATTATACATTGCTTCTATTGCATAATATGCGCATTAATGTATGTACGTAAGTGTGTACCTAAAATGTGATTGCCTGATCTTTTGTAATTACTTAGAAAATATGATCGCAGAAGTAGGGAAGCAAATTCTGTAATAATCATGAGTGTGAGGGCATTAGGGTGCTCATTATTTAAAAGATCAAATATAAGTTCAATTTTCGCATTATGTTATTGTTGTTGTTTTATATGCAGTTAATAATTAGTTGTGGTCTGTTTGTAACTGGATATTTATTAGTCATTTTGGTGCTTTATAACAAGGACTATTTACAAAGAGGGAGTTCGATATACAAATTTGTTTACCATAGCTCCCTATAAACATGTTTTTTTTTGTAAATTTGAATATAAAAGCAAAAAACTAATGCAAAGAATAATAGGTATCACTGTTAAAGGAATCAACCGGACTCTTGAATGTTAAACCCGAATTTGTGGTGCACCTTTAATGCACTTTATAAAATTCCCTATTATACCAAAAAAAAAACTAATTACCATGGATGAACCATCTGATCAATAATGACCCGGACTGGTGAATTTAATCTGCGAACACAAACGAAACGACAAAAAAAATTAATAGATTCTAACAAACTTTTTTTACGTTCGTGTGAAGTTTGATCTCCATATGCCAATTAGTGTGTGCTTGACATCTGTTTGTTTACAACGCGAATGGTTAGACAACGAGCTAAAAGAAAATTGCACAGTTTTGCTTGAAATTTTGTGTTTCCAATGGAATCACGACAAAAATATTGCCGAAGTATATTGGTAAGTCTACTTAATCATGAACACAAATATTTAAGTGGCCCAGTAAAGCTCATGAAGTCATCAAAAACTTGCCTAATGGGGTTACATGGGTTTACGGGTTTCAAAAAATCGAATTTTTATTGTGTTATTCTCTAGAATATTGTCCTAAATTTGCAAGTTGATTCAAGTAATAATTTCGGAGATACAGCCTTGAGAACTTGTGCGCTCGAGGCTAGAAAGCTAAGTCTTTAAACGCGTTTTTCTCGAAACTGTATTTTTGAAGTCGGTTGGCAAGATTTCTCGAGAACTACTTAGACGATCCTCCTGAAATTTTCACAGGTTTTTGAAACACAATTCTTAAACTAGGACGAAGGATATTTTTCGATTACAACTATTTGAAAAAAAATGTTGCGAAATGTTCACTGAAATTTTTTTAAAAAATGTATGCCAAAAATCCAATTTTCAGTTTTTTTCCTTCGTCCAAATTCGACAATTATTCTACCACCGGAAGTGGTGTCTCATTGGCCGAGTTTAAAATATTTTTTTCCCCAAAATTTCAGAATTTCTTTATTTATAATGTATGTTTGTAACAATAAAAAAGTCCAAGTAAAATTTTCAGTTTTTATATGAGAAAAAAACTGTTAATAAAGGCTGTTTTTACCCGAGGAAACCCATATAACCCCTTATGTGAGTCGTCTTGAAAAAATGTTCTTGAAACTCGTCATATTGGCATCAGAGAGATCGCATAGAATCTCAACATCTCTTATGGGTCGACTCAAAATATTTTGGTTATTGTTTTGAGTATGAATTGTGTCAATGCTAGAATCATACCAAAATACCTGAATCTTTTGCAAGAAATGCGTCGAATAGATGACGAAAGAGATGCTTGACAACGTTGCTGAGGACTTTACATTCATCATTAACACTACATGTATCATTACTGAATGAAGATACATACGTGAATTTATGAAAATGTCGTCGAAACTGCCGAACAATGTATCGAATGGTGCTTAAAAAATTAGCCAAAACCCAAAAACACAAAATTTGTTAAAGGCAATAAGGTTTATCCCAACCGGGGCTTATAACATATCATGTATGGAAAATTGGACTAAACTAAACTTGTATTGGCTTAGGATTTCTATTAAAATAAGTTAAATTTTATTTTTTTGTCAGTACGGGAAAAAAGTTGATCAGATTTATATAACACAGTAGTACAAAAAAATTAAAACAAGAAGTAATTTGGTTTCCTTACAGGTTAATTGTTTGCTATAATATAAGGAATCGGATATATGCTGCAAATGACCTTAAACCAAGTGCAGAAAACCAAACAGGAAGTTTGCACTCAAATAAACTGATTTCTCAAAAGAAATTGACACTACAATAATATATCGCCTTACCATAACTTTCCAAGCACTTTAAAAATAAGCAACAAACTAAATGCTTAGCAAAAACCAAAACAAGCAAACTATTTTATCAATTTCGCAAATTGTGACGTCGCTTTCTTCAAGCTTCTACGTTACTTGAGACCCACTACTTAGTCACCTTTCGTAAATATCAATCAACACTTTCGGTTTATTGGGATATTTATTGCTTCACTTTTGTTTACACTCGATAACAAGTGGTTATCAACAAGATAGAAAGCAAATAAACAATGCAGCGGAACCAGATACTCACAGTTCTTCAGCACCCCCAACCAAAAATAGACGCCCAAAGACTTATCGCAAATGAAAGTGATAAGAAATTTTATTTTATTTTTGGCTATTTCTTGTGTTTTGTTTTTCTTTTTGGCTTTGTAGAGGCTTTATCATATTTGCACTTGTTAACCAATTGATTTCCCAGAATATTACCCGAGAAAGATTGGCACAAATTGCATTAATCATTCGCGGAATTCCAGAAAAGTGATTAATTGTTCGATAAGAAATATTGAAATAAATTAATAATTAACACGAAAATATGTTATAGGATTGTGATACTATATATTACAGTATGAAATTTCGTTTAAGAATGCAACATAATATTGAGAAAATTTTTTAAGGAAATTTAGGAGGGAGCTTAGATTAAGAAATCAGTGTGAATATGTTTCGGAACTTCGACCAAAATTATTCAATTTAATTTGAGTGACAACCATTTAACGAGATTTTGTCCCAAGTCCATGTAAAATTCTTATTTATCTAAGAACATGCTCTGCTATAACCAGTTATTTCCATATTGAATGCTTTTAGAGTATAATAATGTCCACAAAAGACGTCTTTTAGTTAGTGATTTCATCACTTTTCGGAACGCACTTTTGTTCTTCGGGAGACGAGTGTTTTTCCTTAGGATCTCAAACCTTAAATACATTATCGACGCCAATTTCAGAATAAACTATTTCACAACTTCGAGAATGAATCTCTATCTCTTGTATAACTTACAGATAGAACTGAAGCCAAAGATGAGGAAACATTTCAAAACACATGGAACAGTAACTCCATATTAAACTATTTCTAAAATGATTTGAATTATGTACTCGTCACAGTTAAGCTACAGTTTTAAGGAGTTATATACAGTTGGAATTTAAAAAAAGAAATTGATGTTTTTTATTTTATTTTCTTAATACACATATATTTAAGAATATACACTGAAAATTTCATATCGTTCCGGTGAATATTTTCGAAGTTATACGCAAATCTGAAAAGGCTTTTCAGAGTGCTTGGAAAAACCCAGAAAAATTTGTGGAATATTCGTATTTTGTCGGCCTACCAACTGTATATGCAGATGGAGAAAAATTAGCAAGCCAAATTACAAATTTTCGAAGGAAACATTTTACTTAAATATGGAACAGTTAAAAATAATGCAGAGCGACATATACATATATACATATATTTATGGTGAAAAAATAACGTTAGCTACATATGAAATACGAAGTCAAAGCGGTCAACACTAAGGCAAGATGAAGTTCAAGATCGGGATGGATCGACGAAATGTAGGAAGACTCTAAAAAACTTGGTCTAAAAAATTTTATGAGATGTCTGGAGGACATAAGTAGTTTCAAATAAATAGTATGAACTTGAAATAAAGTTAAAAAATGAATCCAAATTCCTGGAACAGTTTTTACACAACCATCTTTCACTGAGTGTATTTTTGAAAAAAAAAAAGTTGCCAGTTCTACGGATAAAAGTCTCGATAAAATAACCGCAAATCAAAAACCCACATAATTTTACAGGAAAAAAGCATAAAAACCCCTGGATAAAATAAACACTCAGTACTACTGATAAAGTCCCTTTCTAAAAATGTCTGAAAAAGTCAAAAAGAAACAATTTTTTGACAAGAACTTTTTGAATCAGAAATCGCCACACTTTCACCATAAGAAATCTTGCCTAATGACATCACCATCGAAAAAATACCATTGAAATTCTTTCTTGAACATGCATGGAAAGCAAAAACTCTCAGAAATTCGAAATGTGCATTTCGTGTAACTTCTAGCAACGCTTTCCATTTTTTAGAAGCATGAACATCACTTAAGATGCACTCATGCACTCTTACTCTGATTTTTTGTTTTCATTTTTTTTTTGTTTCTAAACCAAAAAACAGCTTGAGGCAGGCTTTTTAGCCGAAGTATGTTACACTTTCCACAACATACTTCTTTCTATGTGGAATATTCATGAGTACTTTAATATGCATATAAGTGCTTTGGTAAAATCAGTGAATGTTCTTTCCACCCGAAATGCTGCAAGTATTCGTACATTTATGGTGTATTCGGTCTGCAATTGTAAGCGCACCTGCGTGGCGATCTTCTGGAAAGTGATTGTTCGTAGTCTAATTTGTTTCATATGCTGGTCACGAATTTTGTGTCACGATGTGACTAAACAAGAGAGCAGAAAAATATGCGCGCATACAATTATAAGAGTAAAGATGGTATGAAAAAGAGCTAAGAGTGAATTGTGATTGAAGAAAGCAGTCAGATCATTTTTTTTTGTTTGTTTTTCAAATATAAAATTATAAAAACTTAAGAAAATTTAATTTACCTCGAAGAAACAATAAAAATAAGCATTTAAAAAGTTTACATTAAATAAGACTAGACTCTACACCGCTTGAAAGTGAGTGAATTGAGGCTCTAGCCACCGACTCCTAGTAGTTCCCACCGTCTTCAGTCAGCTTGAGCACTTAATACAACTACAACGCAGCAGTTGGTTTAACATATATTTTTTTTTTGTTAATTTTTACTTTGCCAGTACTTGCGCGCCCGTACGTGACTCGGTGGTTTATGCGACTTTCTTTTATTTTCGACTCACTGTTTACTCATTTCACTGGCTGGCTGCCGGCCTTTTCACCACAGTTATTGGGCTGCCGCCGCACTTTGTTGTGCAGTTTTGTTCAAATTTAAATTTCTTTACAATTTCCATTGTCGCTAACAGCGATCCGGCCAAGTATTGTTTCGAAGCAAAAATCAAAGCGAAAAAATCAAAAAAAGATAACAAAAACAAACAAACAAAAAATAGATTCCCAAAAAAACCCACTGAGACAAAGGTCTACTGCCCAATCTATTGCGATTGCCGCGCTTCAATTGTTGCTTTGACGTTCGCCGAATTGATCGATTATTCACGATCATGAATTGAATTTTTGTTGTGGAAAGCTTCAATTAAAATGGGAAATGCAATGTACCTGAAGTAAAAAGCAATCATACACTTTCTAATCTAGATTACGTTGACGCTTAAATTGATTATAAACGCCCGAGTGGACTTTGAAAATTGCAAGAAAGGAAGTCCAATGGTTCTAAAAGTATACGACGGTGGGTTTTTAGGTACCGTGGAATACGAAGGAGAAGTACTTGTATGTTAAGTACTGAAAAGTGAAAGAATCCAATGGAATTTAAAATTTTGCTATATGGGAAGTAGGCATGGTTGTACTCCGATTTCGCACTGTGGAACAGAAATGTGAGAAGAATGCCTCGGACTAATTTTAGTCGAAATCGGTCGGGCAGGTCGCGAGATATGGAATTTCACCTGCCTAGCCCATCGTCTAATTTTTACTCCGACTCATTCTTAGGTGTGAAATTGTATATCTAAATATAGTATTTTTGGTCAATGACTTATCGAACTTTTAGTAGTTTTTAATAGTACCGTTATATCGGAAGTGGAAACCGATTTCATCCATTTTTATGGTGTTGATACACCCCTAAAGGTACTTGTCGTGAGCAAATTTAGTTATTGCAGCTTAAGAGGTTTAGGATATATACGAACATTAAGCCAAATAGAGGCCGTGGCCACGCCCCCTTTTTCAAAATTGTTAGTTCACAGTTGCCTTCTGCGCCAAACACAGTTCAACTACATATCTTAAATTAGAGCTTAGTTATGGCCTTTTTATACATACAAGTATTTCATGTGGCCTGCACTGTGGTTAGTTGACAGTCAGCATTCATGATTTCACATTTTTGACCAAAACTGTTTAAAGTAATTGACAACAATATTCTGAGATATACATACATATGTATGAACTCTTGAATTGAATGAATGGTGAATATGCTGTTTAATAGCTAAAAATTTGTTGTGAAATCTCAAACTTAAACACTCTCCAAAGTGCAATTTTCACAAAAATAAATCAATTATCGATTACTATATGTTCATGTCTACAAATACGTAGTTATCGCGGCGACCTTAGCCAATTTATCAACTAATCAGGCTTGTCAATAATAGAAGCTATCTAATACCAATTAATTAAATGGTGAAACAAAAATTGGTGACTCACAATTCTACGAAAGGTAGAAAAATAAAATATTATTAGATTTGCGATTCATATCTGCATCAGAACAAAGGAAATTAGTAAAAAAAGATAAGAGAAAATATCAGGTACTAAATAATGCAAAAATAATAAAAGTTGCTTTATAGCTGAGATAGCTTAGTATTAGATTTTTTTGAATAAAGATCAATATTAATCAAAGGGAAATAAAAGCGAGAACAAGGACCAACCAACTTCGCAACCGGTATTTTTTGTATAGCGAAAGACTATAGAATATACAAATCTGATATTAAGAAATTGTTGCCTACATCTAGGCATACTGCCTATTTTATCCAAGTCACACACCTCATACACTGCTAAAATTATCGGTTGCTATGATTAATCAACAAACTATGCATAATATTTCTCATTATCGATGAGCTATCCACTTAATGTCTGAAGTCAGACCTTAGCAACATTCGAAAACAGTAAAAATTTGCCACTCCATTAACTCATTTCTCAGAATACCATGTAAGAATATAGCTTTTCTTTACTCTTTCTTCGTTTTTTTTTTTTGTTTTTACTACTATTTTTAGTTTTATATTGTCTGCTCAAACGTTAATATCTAAATGGTAATGACTAGCGAACGTGCTGTGTTAATAGCTTTCCAGTATTTGGCTTCTAAGACCATTTAGTGGTAACACGTTTTCCGGTCAGCCAGCCAAGGCAGCTAACCGCTTCCCATGCAGAGCGGAGGGAGAAAAAGCCATGACCAGCATATAGTGTTGCTTTTTTAGTTTCAAGTGGCCATGCTAATACTTTTAACCGTTACACGCTTAATGCATTTGAAAGCAGAATAAAAATTTGGAAGTAAATTGTAAACAAAATTCGAAAACATTTCTGCTAGCATAGATGATTGCTTACAAAGCGTCAAAGAGGCGAAAAATTAAAAATAAAATAAATTAGGAAATAAACAATGAAGAGAGATCGCTTGTAAGTAATTAAAAGTATATTCAAAATAAGGGATGGCTGTGTCTAGATATACAGCCGGCTAAGGCTAAAAGCCAATAATAGCTGAAATATTTTTTTACTTTCATAATTGCTTTGTTTAGTATATTTTTGGCACTATTTTTTCTATATAACCGCTAATATGATTTGTAAAGACTAAAGTCTCCATGTATTTCGCTGGTCATTCTAAAAAGCTTCGCATTGAAAAGTGAAGTGATTGTCTGCAGAAACTCATAAATATAGTTCATGTTCTACATTGTGGTCTTTTTTAGCATTTTTGGCATTTCTGGCAAAGCAAAGACGCTGAAGAAATAAATAAAAACAAAAACTTGAAACAAAAACCAACCGATATTGAGTAAAAGTGAGTTGAATTGGCAGCTGAGAAGCTATTATAAATTGATCGCTATTTTAACACAAGTGAAGTTACACATACATATAAATATGTAAGTATATAAGTAATGGCATTTAACAGTTAGACGGAAAGTTGCTTCCAGCCAAGTTCATTAGCCCTGTCATCCATAATGACAACATATTACACACATTGACTGTCACGCAGCGATCGTTATGATCGCTGATCGCCACTCGCCAGTGGCTATCGGTCATCATAGTGTGCACAAGCGGTCGCGCCGCCGTGACACTACATACACGCAAATGCATGTATTGGTGAGCGTGTTATAAGTTTTTTGTTTAATAATTACTGTGCAGCCACACATGACCAGCAAATCCAATTACAAAATAGTTTTAACATAATGTTGATCCAGTGTTTATTAATTTTTTGTGAAAAAATAGAAAAAATGTTGCCCGAGTGCAGCGATTTTTTCAAGCGCTCTTGGCTGTTTGTTGTCTATAAGACTTTAATTGCCGCCCAGAGGCTGCATTTATTGTTCTCTCTCTTTGATAAATGACAGCAGCTAAGTGTAAGTAGGTAACTCCAAGCGAATTTGTTATGGAAAAAGCTTATAAGCTCTTGAAATTGCGCTGAAGTGCAAGTTAATTAATTTTTAGGGATTAGTTGAAGATTACAAGCATATTTTTAGATACGAATATATATACATATGTAGGAAGATATATACATAAGTGTATATTTGTATGAACATGTTTGGGCAGCGGGAAGGTACTTCAGAATCACCCAAAGAATTTCGTGATGAATCAGAGAGATATGTATAAAACACCATCTACAAATTGAGAGGGGAAGCGAAAATGAATTCGATAAAAATATGAGTATAAGATGTTGCCATACGAGAAAGTGCTCCGATTTTTTTTACTTAAAAGAAAGGGTTTCACAATTTTTTTCAACCCTTATACGTGACGTTGTCTATGTGTTCCAGCAATTCAAGTACAAACTAGAAGAAAGGGTAACTTCGATTGCACTGAAGCTATAATACCATTCACAAATAAAAAAAGTTTCCATGCAAGAGCTTGATTTTGAACGGTCAGTTTGTATGGCAGCTATATGATATAGCGATCTGTTCTGGAAAGTATATACGGAGATTATAGCTATGTCTTAACAAATAATCCATGCCAAATTTCCTAAAGATATCTTCACAAATAAACAAAAAATTCCATACAACGACGTGAGTTTGATCCGTCAATCATATAAGTCGTCTGATATCCGACAAAACGTGTGCACACTTCCTGAACGATATCTCAAAAATTGAGGGATTAGTTGGCTTATATGCAGACAGGAGGATGAGCAGAAGGACATGGATAGATCGTCTCAGATCGTCATTCCGATCCGACGTTTCCGATGTTTTCTTCTGTGACAAATTTAATATAACATATGCATGACTTAAAAATAGTCTTAAAACTTGCATACATCTACCATATACCATTAACTCACAAGTTATATCGAGTAGTGGAATCGTTAGACGTATGTACATACATATAGTATATGCAATATCGAGCAGTACAGGGTATCGTGTACTGCATGGCATCGTTGCTCGTTCGGTGGATATTGAGAAGTATAAGCATCGTGTACCTAGGCAACGGGGTATGAGGTATAGTGTACGGAACGGCATCGTTACTCGTTATAAGTCAGCGAAAAATACCGAATGGTGTACGGTTCTCCGCGATAACGGTGCAAGATACCGAGTACCGGATAGCATCGTTACCGTACATGTGATTAGGAGCCCTACTCACCGAGACAACGTTACTCGTGCGTGTGTATGCATACACGATGCTTATACTACTCGTATCGTATATACGAGTGAATGGCATCGTTACGCGTGACAGGTATCGTAGTAGTACACTATGGCGAAAGTAGCACCGTGAACCAATACACGGTCTAAAAAAGTAAAGGAGAAGCCGAGAAGTCACTGCCAGGATTAAAAGGTAATTTGGTGTACTCGAAGTTTGAACTTCTACATTAAAAAATTAAATACATTGACATTTTTAAAGAAAAATTGTAAAAAGTATGCCAGGTAGCTCTTTTCATTTGAAATTGTGACTATGTGCTGAGCAAGCTTCACAAAAAAAAACGTATCAAATTTCTATAGGATGGCATTTCAGGAATCGAAATGTTGGAGATGTTTTACGATGTTCCAGCGATCTTTTTATCTGAGCACACAGTATCTACCTGAAGATACCACTGCCGATTTTAGATATGTATTTAACTACATCACCTCATTCCCACACTAATTTCAGTTGAAAATTTCAAAATGTTTCTAAAACCATTCTAAAATTTTCAAAATTCCCTCAGAACTCTTACCAATCCAAAGATGTGTAAAAAGTTGTGACAAAACTTTTAAATCCAAAGATTCTTGTGACTATATCAATCATATTTTAAATATATCTTAAAACAAGTAAGGAAGGGCTAAGTTCGGGTGTCACCGAACATTTTATACTCTCGCATGATAAAGTGATAATCGAGATTTCATTATACGTCATTTACATATTTTTCAAATACCGTATTTTTGTAAAGTTTTATTCCTCTATCATCATTGGTTCCTAATGTACTATATATTATACAGAGAAGGCATCAGATGGAATTCAAAATAGCGTTATATTGGAAGAAGGCGTGGTTGTGAACCGATGTCACCTATATTTCGTACATGTCATCAGGGTGTTAAGAAAATATTATATACCAAATTTCATTGAAATCGGTCTAGTAGTTCCTGAGATATGGTTTTTGGTCCATAAGTGGGCGAGGCCACGCCCATTTTCAATTTTTAAAAAAAGCCTGGGTGCAGCTTCCTTCTGCAATTTCTTCCGTAAAATTTAGTGTTTCTGACGTTTTTTGTTAGTCGGTTAACGCACTTTTAGTGATTTTCAACATAACCTTTGTATGGGAGGTGGGCGTGGTTATTATCCGATTTCTTCCATTTTTGAACTGTATATGGAAATGCCTGAAGAAAACGACTCTGTAGAGTTTGGTTGACATAGCTATAGTAGTTTCCGAGATATGTACAAAAAACTTAGTAGGGGGCGGGACCACGCCCACTTTTCCAAAAAAATTACGTCCAAATATGCCCCTCCCTAATGCGATCCTTTGTGCTAAATTTCACTTTAATATCTTTATTTATGGCTTAGTTATGACACTTTATAGGTTTTCGGTTTCCGCCATTTTGTGGGCGTGGCAGTAAGCCGATTTTGCCCATCTTCGAACATAACCTTCTTATGGAACCAAGGAATACGTGTACCAATTTTTACTCAAGTTACAGCTTGCACGGACGGACGGACGGACAGAGGGACGGACGGACAGACAGACATCCGGATTTCGACTCTACTCGTCACCCTGATCACTTTGGTATATATAACCCTATATCTGACTCTTTTAGTTTTAGGACTTACAAACAACCGTTATGTGAACAAAACTATAATACTCTCCTTAGCAACATTGTTGCGAGAGTATAAAAAAAAACTAACTAAACAGTACTATTTGTCATTTGGCAATGAGAGAATCAACGACTATCAAAGATCTAAACGAAATAGTTTTGATTTTTGCTTAGATGCAAAACATAATGACAAAATATATAACCGAATTGACGATCGAAACTTAAACAAAAACGATTAACGGTTAACAAAAATTTAAATTTAAATAAAAATGATAATATAAAAGGCATAGAAATTAAGCTGTGCAGAGATGGCCTCGTATCGATGGAGGAAAATATAATAAATAAACTATACAATCAAAGCAACGACATAATTAACTTACTAACAAACAAAACATCAAATAATAAAAAGCCAAAATACAGAAACAAAAACAAAAACAAAAAGGCAAGAAAGCAAAACAAAAACCTAATAAAAAAACGAAACAAAAAAGAAAAATGTAACAAAAAAATTTAAAAAGAAGAACGCAGGCAAATCTTTTATTTTCTATGAAAATAGAATAGTAATAAATAAAATTAAATAAAAAAATCTGATTGACAACTGTAAAAACAAAATGCACTAAAACAGCAAACGCTTATCAGACGCCGAAATAGACGAACACGAAAAAAACTAACTCGCGTTTGCAGGGTGAAAAAAGATCGTTGCGATTAATTTCCATTTTAAAAGTTAATTTTTATATAGAAGCTATATAGTTATAGTAAATATAGCATAAATGTGCTTAGCACATAACTAATTGCAATGATAATACTATATTATATATATAAATATGCATATGTATATATCCCCTATATTTATCAAAGGTTTCTATAATATATATGAAAAAGTAATGATTTCGATGGAAAAAAATAATAAAGAAATAAACACACAAATGACTAACACAAAATCACGAATGTGCATAAAACAAAAAACTAAAAACTACAACAGAAAACAAATATGTATGTATGTATTCATGTAACAGAAAGATAGTAATTGTTAAGCAACATGAACGTAAACCGCGTAATTTGAGTACTCACCCAAGAATTATCTCTGAAATGCGACATTTTTGCGGCGAGTCCCACTAAAAATCCTTCTCTTCTGCGTTTGCTTTCCGTTTGCGTAAATATATATGTTCGCATGCAACTCTGCGCTGTTTGAAAATGTGTCAAATCCGCATGTAATGCTCGTAGGTATTTGATTTATTTTTTGTCACTTTGTATTTGTAATTTTTTCTGATTTTTGTTGTTGTTTTTTTTTTTTTTACATTTGTAATTGCACTTGCCAACAGGTTATGTTAATTTGTCGTAAAATTTGCTGCATGAGATAATTAGAAACAACACATTTGTAGTAAGTGTATACATACAAACAACTGTATTAACTAAGCGGTAATTATATGCTAACAATTTAAAATAAACAGTGAACTTGTGAGTGTGTTTAGTTTGCGGAGAGGGTGGGTTTGGGTGAAATATATATACGGATATATATACGGATTTTATATTAATTGCTTGCGATGTGTATATGGTTTTAAGGTTAAACGAAACTCAGTATTTTTAGAAAGAAATAGAATCAATAAAATATACCAGTTGTTGTAAAAGTAATTAAATTTTATAAATAAAAATTTGTGTATATATTTTTTTTTGAATTTTAAATAAAAATTTGTCTATATATACATATGTATGTATATGTATATATTTTTTTAATTTGAAAAATTTTTTACAAGTATTTATAAGTTAAAAAAAAAATATTTACGGTTTATAATTGAAAACTTATAACAAATAGTTATTAGTTACTATAGTCATTTTTTTAAATTTATTATTTATAATTTATTTATTACAACTTGTTTATATTTTATATATTTTGTTTTCTTTTTTTTAATATTTTTAGTCAAGTTTAAAAAAAAATTATTTTATCGTTTACAATCGATAATTTATAACAAATAGTTATTATTTACTAAAATTATTATTTTTTATTTAATTTATTGTTTATAATTTATTTATTAATACTTGTTTATATTTTAAAGAAGTTTTAAATTCGTATTCTATTCTTCATTTTCTATTTGGACTTTACAACTTATATTTTTATTACAACAAATCATAAATTACATCTGTCTACTGCGCATAATTTATAGTTTCAATATTAACGTTTTATGTTCAATATGAGTTATTGATGTTTTAATGTTGATAATTATAAACCGGATTTTATATTTTTCTGATGTAAAATGTAGTTTTTACCTTCTCAGATTTATTTATACATTTTTTTATTATATTATATATGTATTATTTTAGTTAATTTTTTATTTCACTATACTTCACAATATTTTTCTTTATTTAAATTTTTTTATTTTATTTTAGTTAATATAATAATTGTTTTTTCGGTTTTTTTATTTTTATTTTTATCTTTATTTGTTTTATTTTATTTTTAATTTAGTTTATTTTTTATATTACGCCTTACTATAACTACTTTACTTTATTTAATTCAATCTGAATCCAATTTAATTTTTTTTATTTAATTTACTTTATTTTACTTCACTTTATTTTATTTCATTATATTATATTTAATTCAATTTAATCTTATTTTATTTTATTTTAATTTATTTTATTTATTTTATTTTTTTTTTCTTTTCTTTTCTTTTCTTTTCTTTTCTTTTATTTTATTTCATTTCATTTTACTTTATTTTATTTAATTTTACTTAATTTCATTTTGATTTATTTATTTCACTTTTCATAAATTTTCAATTATTATTTATTTATCCAATCTGTATTTTAGTATTTTCATCCGCGTTCAATTTACTTTCTTCCCATATGAAAAGTTTAATATGCATTTATAAACAGGTGTGTGCATGTTTGTGCATGCACTTCAGCACATTTCGCACGTTTGCACTCGTGCACTGTGCACTCAACGCCGCTGCCGCCGACTGTTTATCTGCACAATAGGTAAAGCAGCCACCTGTAGATTCATCTGTACATCTCTGTAAATTGTGTGCTTGTGTGTGAACATACCCACACTTGTGCATGTGGTTTACACCGCGTTTCTCGCTACTTCTACTTTTTTTTTAATATAATTCTTTCTAAAGCTGAGCTGCTCACAAAAGTCAGCTACCAACTATTGCTAGTTGCTATCTACACATTTTTATGCATCACTATTGGCGTTGTTGTTGTTGTTATGTGATTTCCACCTATAGCTGATGGGTTTGGTGTGACGTGACTTGATGTGTTGCGAGTTTGTGGCGTGGCTCTGACGTTTAGTAGCTGCCGGCTTAATACCACACATGACTACATGCAACAAACATATGTACATATGTAGTATGTTTATGAACAACAACAACAACAATAATCGCAATTAAGCCAATATCATCATTATTTCACATAGAATTTTCATCGGCTGCGACGCAGGTGCGCGACGCTTGGGCGGGTGTTGCTTGCTACAAATGTAATGTTTAGTGATTATTATGGTTTTTTTCGATTAGTGTGCGCGCGAATATAGGAATGTGTTGTTGTAAATGTACTTTAGCTGCGCGCTATGAACAAGTGTGTGAAATAAGCGCTGAACCTATCGATATGTGCTTATGGTCTCGTTTATACTTCTGTATGTATGCGCATATGAATGTACATGTTTTGTAGTTGTTGTTGTCTACTATGTTGCTGTGAGCACTGCTTCAGTGTTTTAGTTTTTGTTAGCGTGTAATTACAAGCAATTTAGGCAAAATTGACTTTGACTGAAATGGCCCGAAGCCCATACAGCAATACAAGTGTGGTCGAGTAGAACAAATAACAACAAAAAAATATTTAACCTAATTTTTTTAATACGTGACTTTTCCTAATACTGCTTTTAAATTAACACTTCTTTAGACTGTATTCTTAATTAAGAGCAAATTGAGAATTAATTCCACAGTCAGCGCAGCTTTCGGTGCTTTTATATAAATAAAAATATATATTTTTAACTTTTTGTTTGCTTAAAAGTATTTTTGACACTTTATCATTGCTGTATAAATTTTATTTATTTTAAGCGAAGAACACACACACACATTAAGCGCAACAAATAACACGCCCTTCTTTAATAGTTAGCCGCGTCGCACTTGTTTGTTATTGTTATTATCATTGCGACTTTCGTGGTTGTTGCTTTTATTGTTCGACGCAATTTCACTTGTTGCACTTTTTTTTTGCAGTTTTGTTATTTCAACATTTCACACACACACTCGCTCACACGGCGGCGTTTTTTCTTACACCAATTATTGCCGTTTCAAAAAACTTCGCTTCACTTTTATTTCCTTATTAATAAAAAATTTCTCATTTTCTAACACTTCAACACCAACTTGTTGTTTAATTATTATTTTTTTGTTTCCTCTCTGCTTTTTATTGCATAAAAGGCACCGTTTCACAGCAAATTTTGCACTTTTCAACACGAAAACGATTTTTAATAGCAACCAAAAGATAATTCAATGTTTGGTTTTTCCGATATTTTCTATTATTTGTATTTAATTTATTATTTCTTTTTAATTTTTCTTATTTCTGTTTAATTTTTATCATTTCAATTTAATTTTTATTATTTGTATTTAATATTTATTACCGTTTTCGTCGTCTACGGACGCTGCAGCTAAACAAACGAACCGTTCGCATTGAGAATACGCGGCGTATTAACAACACGAAGTGACTCCCCAATGAACTCGAACTTGATGACGCCGATTGGGAGTCGCGGCGCACATGTTCGATGGGTTTCTCAAACAAACAACAGGGTTTGTCGTACAACTTGTTTGATGGGGAGATATGTGGACTAAAAAAATATTTATGGCTAGAAGATAATAAATAATAATAAAAGGTAACTTAAGTTCGCTGAGTTGGTAGATTAGACAGGGTATATTTGTATATTTTTACTTATAAACTATAAAAAAAAACTATTAAAAAAATCAAAAATTATTAAAAGTGAGAATATAAAAAATATTTACAAGCGATCGCAAACTGTTTTTACATTTTTCTAAAATTACTTTGCAATCAATAAGAAATCTCGTTTGAAATTGCGAGATGCATTTAAATTTTATTGATGTTATGAAATGAATCAATAATGATTCAATTATTCAATTGTTTCTGATATTACTTGCTAATTTCTGATTCCTCAAAGTTTTGTTGGTTTCTCTATGATTTAAGCAATAAAATATGTTTTTTGCTGTACGTCATAATCAAAGAGGAGAAATCAATCTGGCTTCTAAGAAAGTTAAAATTAAAATGTCGCTTAAGCCGTGATAAGGCATCGCGATCTATGTTGATTATTAATATTTATCGCGCTAATATTCATTGGTGTTTTTGTCGGAAACATTTGCTTTATTATTTGTTAAAATTTTAAAATATTTTTGTCCACAAAATGTGCCTAGAAAACCGAAGAAAAGCGTGCTTGGCTCTGAGGAACAAATTCTATGAAAGCATTGGACCAAAAATTGACTTCGAGATTTTGAGGAATTTATCTTTGAAAATGCGATTATATAAATTTTTTTTTTTATTTTATTCAATACAATATTCCGTGTATCCACAATCCGCGATTCGGTTTTCCAAATATTATTTAAATATGGGCGGTCCATTAATATTGCGTTCTAAAAATCGAACAATCGACTATCTAGCATACACCCCCAGCGGGCATGGGGTAGAATTTACCAGCGGTAGGTATGCCTGTCGTAAGAAGCGGATAGCCTCGAAATTTCAGCATAGTTTTTTCAGAAATAGCGCTATAATACTCAGCTTGACTGATATTATAGACTTCGAATGAGATTCCTTCTAATGAAAAGAGATTTGAAGTTCAAGCGACAAATGTCACCAGCCAATGAGTTTGATGGGTGCTTAACTAGTAAAAGCTACAAGGTCTGACCAAAGGCATAAGTCTGATACCACAGTTAGCTCTTGGGACTTCGCTCCAATCTGCTCATTGGGTTTGGGCCTTAGGGGGAGATTCGTGGTGACTGTGGTTTAAACCTAAAGTCAGGTAGAATTGAAAATTGAGTTCAGTGTAGAGTCGCACTGCTGGCGGCAGACGGACCCACAGACGGCTTTCGGTCAGGCGTGAACCCGTCCAAGGTGAAAAATGTGTCCCTTCCACTTGACCAATTGGAATCGATTTTTATTGATTAATGCCCTTTCTCAGTCATCTTGTGCTCTGTAATAGGGCGTTCTACAATTCAAATTCAAAATGACAACATAAAGAAGATAACGAATCAACGTTGTTGAAATATTTACTTTCTTTATATTAGTCTCTTCAATCGCTCCTAGAGTTTATTCAAACTAAAAACCACTTAGACCCCAAATAAATATATGGTAAGGCAAATACTAGAAAGCAAATATTTGCGAAGTGGCAGAAATAGCACCTGCTGTGAGGTAGCTGGGATCAAAGGCATTAACTGACAAATGACAATCTCCAACCACGTGCATGCTAGTAAATATGTATGTATGTATTATATTATATCTAGTAGTATTTCTGAAGTTGCAGACGGGAAACACACTTATACAAGTATTTACTCATAAACACAATATACGAGAGAATTTAGATGCAAAAAATAGAAATAGAATATAATAAAGCAAATTATAAAATAGAAATAAATAATTGAAATAAAATGTTTAAAATAAATATTGAAATAAGTAAGGGAAAGTTAGGTTTGAATGGAACTAAACTCTTGTTAGTTGTAAGTGAAGGTTTTTTTTTATCGAGTTTTATTAAGCTCTGATAGAAGCGAAATTATTACATTCGAGGGCTAAGGGAATATATTTCTTACATTTTTGTTAAGAATATATGTACTTCATACATCATAAATTCACTGGGAGAATATAATGCCCAATTCCACCTATACTTGGTGAATCGTAAAATTGATAGTGCGGTGTCACGTCCATAGTTCCAGTTTTACATTCGGCTTTAAGAGTCACAATTAGTATGAAAAAATAAATAAAATTTACTTTAAACCGATATTTCAAAGGATTGGAGTTTCAGCCTTCTAAAGTGTAGTCGCTCAGTTCAATCAGTTTATCTTTAAAGGCGTTTTTTTTTTCAAAACTAATAAGTGGGCTGAAAATTTCGTAGGCTAACATAGAAATTTTTTTTTTCATAAAATTCGAGGGCGATACAAGGATTATAGCGGTCAAAAAATGTCATATTTCTTTCCAGCGAGCATTTTCTTGAGGCCCTGAAAGTAGGAAATAGTCACTGGTGGCCAGATCTGGAGAATACGGTGGATGCGTAAGCAATTCGAATCGCAATTTGTGAAGTTTTGACATCGTATTCATTGATTTGTACGTTTCTCATTTTGTTGCGTTGTCTTTATGAAACAGCACTTTCTTCTTCTTCAAATTGAACCATTGTTCGCCATTTTGTCCTTCAAACGCCTTATATCCTTTCAAACGCAATGTTAATGGTTTTCCCCTTTTGATGATAGTCGATGGATATTATACCACGGGTATCCTAAAATACGGATGCCATAACATGGCCAGCCGACTTTTGCGTCTTCATATGCAATCAACACGGCCTTGACTCCGACGTGAAAAGAGAGCCTTGTTTCAGCCATTGTCATGCATGCAAAAACACGCTTTTAATACGATTAAAGAGCTTCAAAAACTACTCAAAATCGGCAATTCATTGGTGTTTTTGATGGACTTTGAGCTCACGCGGCACCCACTTCACACAGAGCTTTTGCATACACAAATATTCAATCACAATATTTCTAATACCTTCCGTTGATATTTTTAGAGTCTCGACTCTCTCGAACAACTTCATTACGGACATCCGAAAATATTTTGGGGACGTTTTTGACGTTTTTGAAGGTAACAGTTAAGGCGTCCATTTCCTTCAACGTCCTCGGTGCTTATTTCGCCTCGTTCCAATTTAGCAAATCACTTTTCAACGGTTGAGTTCTCTGGTGCAGATTCAAAATAATGTTGATCAATCCAAACCTTGGTTTCAACAGTATTTTCCCCCATAAGGCAATGCTTCATTAACACACGAGATTCCTCTTTATCTACTTTTTGCGAACAAGTTGCTTCACCCAAAATGTTATATCTCATGAACTAATAGTTCGTAAGCCAATTTTTCGTATCTTTTAAATGTACGGGCTGACTAAAGATCATATGAAATTAATATTAGAAGTGTTATACATCAGCTTACGAACAGTTCATTTGTTATATTTTTGAAATATGCTTGAGTGATTACTCGGAGACAATTATCCGACTTCTATCGAATTTTATTCTGTAATATACATATACATATGTAGTGCTCTAAACAATGATCATGGGGGTTGCGAATTTTTTAATTAAAAATTTTTGGAATATTATCTAAGTTTTAAAATTATAATTCTTAAATTTTGAATCGCAACATCTTGGATAAAAAGTTAAATGTTCAACCTTCCAAGATGATTAGGATTAGGAATAGAAGATTGAAATTTTAAAATTTAAATTTGAATTAATTAAAACTTTTTATATTTCTCAATCCGGTATTTAAGATTAAACATTTTAATTGAATGCAGATTTTCGAGGTTAAAAAATAAAAAGAGTTTTAATTCAAATATTAATACGATTATTTTTTAATGCAAGGTTGCAAATACCCTGACAATCACCTACAAGTTTATTGAATGAATTTTGGCAGGTCATAGGCGAACTTAAAATTTTAAAGAAATTGATCTTTTAAGGGGTTACATAGGTTTCCTAGGGTAAAAGCAGCCTTTTTTCAACAATTTTTTTCATATAAAAAATTAAATATTTTATTAGATTATTTTATTTTTTTTAGATATTTTACACTTTTGACAAAGAAATTCTGAAATTTTTGGAAAAAAATATTTTAAACTCTGTCATTGTGACGCCATTACGGTTGAAAAAAAATGCGGACGCGTCGGCAGGATAACTCATTACAGCACACGTGACTTAGAACTTGGACGAAGGAAAAAAAAACTGAAAATTGGATTTTTGGCAAAAATTGTTTACAAAAAAATTAAAATTTCAGTGAAAACTTCGCGACATTTCTGTTTCTAGTAGTTGTAATTGAAAAAAATCTTTCGTTCAAATCTTTAAGAATTATATCTCAAAGGCCGGTGTAAAATTTCATGAAGATCAGTTTTGTAGTTCTCGAAAAATCTTACCCACCGACTTCATAAACATAGCTTCGAGAAAAACGCGTTTAAAGACGGCGCACTTAGCCTAGCTTGCATCGATCGCACAAGTTCTCAAGGATGTATCTCTGAACCTATTACTAGGATCAACTTGAAAACCCATGTAACCCCTTAATTCCCAAAAAATCTTTTTTTTTTTAAAGAGTGTGCCTCTCAATGTTCGTTATATATATCATAAACACATATATAAAATATATATAATAAAATGATATTAACAAAAATAAAATTTAATTGTTAATTTTAAAGCAACACGATATAAAATATTAAAAAAATAAAATCTAAAAGGTTTATGTTAAAATAAATAAAAACACAGCTTTGAATCTCCTTCAAGTAGTATATTTTTTTATTTTACGCGCATTTTTGCGACAACTTTCGCCATTTCTACATTACAATACAACTTTTGGTTTGCGTTAAGTCATTATTTTGTTCACTTTGTTTTGCTTATTGCATAGAAATTAACTTACTTAAATGTTTAAATTAAATTTAAATACACACATACACGTAATAACGGGATTATACAGGTAGTGTTGTACAGTTAATTGCAAATTCGCCATAAATGTAGGAAAAATATCTTATTTATGCTGGTGGCACACTGATACCAAATCGGAGGTGTGAGCTTAACAGCTTAAGACTAACGGTTATTGTGTGTCAGTGTTTTAGCAACTAATATGCATATTTGAGGAATATGTACAACAACAAATTATGGTTGCATTGGCGTTGCAATCACACCAGACAACGTACAACATAACGGTATGTAATTAGTTTATTTATTATTAATTTTCGAATAATTAAATCGTTAAGCTTGTTGAAAGCACGCAAAAGATTATTTTGATTTACGAATCAATAGAAAGAAACTAAGTAAATAATTTATTGGGTTTTTATAGCTAAGCCGAGGAATTTCACATTAAAACGAGTGCAAAACGAAGTGATTTATGCAAAGCGTGTACTGTTAGACCATTAACAATTAAATTGTGTCAAAGCATAAGTAGTTCCTTATTGCTTAAGATAACTAGTTGGCATATATTTTTGTGGTTTTGCATATGGTTAGGGGTGTACTTAAATGCATCGTAAACAATTAATATTACTTTTTATTACTTTTAATATTAAATTTGATAAAAATTTAAGTGCAAATTACAAGAAGATAATTACGGTTGCAAATGTAAAATTAAACCAAAATTCAATAACAAAAATTTTATTAATTAATTTTAAAAAAATTTAAAAATCTAATTAATCAAAAATAATAATTAAAAAATATTAATTAGAATTAATTATTATTTATAAATTAAAATATAGTAATTTAAAACATTAGTAAAAAATAAATTAATTTAAAAAATTTTAAATAAATTAATAAAAAAAGAAATGTTTAAATAGTAAATGTAAATAAATAAAGTAAATATTTATGCGAACTTTCTTAGAAAAAAGTTAAAAATTAAAATAATTGTAGAAAAAAAATTGAAAAGAGATTTACTAAAAAACTCAAAATGTAAAATTAAAGCAAAATTTAGTAAAAACCTTATTAATTTTTTACAAAAATGTAATTTATAAAAAAAATAATTAAAAAACCGATATATAAAGAAAAATGCTTTAAAAAGATTTTAATTTAAAACTTTAGTAATACATTAATTTAAATAATTTGTAAAATTGAATTAATTAAAAATAATGGTATTTTTTTAGTAGTAAAAGTAAATAAGTAAAGAAAATATTTAATTAAATTTTATAAAAATATTTTTTATAAATTAAAAATTAAAATAATTATAATTAAAAAAACTCAAACTTAATAAAAAAAATATCAAATATAAAAAAATATAAAAATCATTTAACAAAAAATTAAAAAAAAAATTAAAAAATAATAATAATATATTAGATGAAGGTAAAAATTAAAATAATTGTACTAAAACAAAAAATTAAAATTGAATAAAAAATAATTAACATAAATAAATACAAAAATTATTTAACATAAAATGTAAACGTGAAAAAATAATAGTAAGATTAGAACACCCCTAGTGTGCACATTACTTAGTTGTTATTATTCACGTTTTGTATAACAATTAAAAAAATATAGGCAGCTTTCTTGCATTTGAAATAAATTAGTTAAAATAAACACATTAAAAAAATATTTTAATAAAGAAAAAGTTTAAATTCATTAAAAAAAAATTAAATATAGAATAAACAAATTAAAAATATTATTAAAATTAATAAAAAAATTAAAATTAAAAATATTTAAGTCAACAAAAAATTCTAAGTTAATTAAAAGAATAAGTAAAATAAAACAATTAAAGTAAAAATTTAACTAGAAAATATAATAGATTAAAAACAATTAGGAAATACAAATGACTTCGAAAGTATTTAATTAAACAATAACTTTAAATTGAAATTAAAAAAAAATTTAAAAAAATAAGAATAAGTAAAAAGTAATCAAAACAAAAATTTAGCTCAAAAATGTAATATAATAAAAAATCGTAATTAAAAAAGTAAGTAAATATAAATGAATTAAAAAATCTTAATTAAAATAAATTAAATGAATTTTAAAAATGTAAACATAAAATAAGAACACCCCTAGTATGTATACATTAATTAGTTGCTATTCATGACAGTACATTGCGTTTTGCATAACATTTAGAAATTTGTAGCTTTCTTGCATTTTTGTTACTTTGCTTTGGAACGAGAGTAAATACTTTATAATATATTTCTTTGCTTGTGGTAATGTGCGTTAATACGATTTGCTTCTCTGGCTGTGAAAAACGTGAGCAATAATTTCTTCTTTTGAATTGTTTGAATTTAATTTATTTATTTGTATGATTTATCTGTATAAGCAACACACAACATAGAAGTGCATTGAGGAATGTTTGCAACTTTCTTAAGTGTGGAAACAGTTCATGTGTTCTTAGCAATTCTTGATTATATAACATATAATTAGTAGTGAATTGGTAGCCAACGTGAGAGTGAAAAAGAAATATGATTTTAAAAATTTTAGACGAATTATGATCATGAAAAAAAATTGTTGCTGCTTCTTTTTTAAGTGATTACATTCATAAGAGATTTTACAATTTTACAAATTATTTTAGCATTAGGATTATGGCTATTAGCATCAGAAAGGTTTTTCGAATAAAAAATAATTATAAATATGTTTCATGAAATTGCTTTATATTTTACAATAAACAACATGCTCAAATTTTCAATCGAAATCTCAAAAAGTAGGAGTTACAGTATCAGTCTATCTTCGGCGCGTTTTTCTCAAATCTACACATTTCAAAATTCAATTCAAACTTTTTGACCTACCAATTTTGGTCTGCTCGAATTTCGGCAAGCAAAAGACGACAAACCGCGAATGAGAAGCATCTGGTTGCAACCTGCCGATACAGAGAAGTATTTAGGGCTCATCCTTGACAGGAAGCTTCCATGGAAGCTTAATATCGAAAAGAGATCAAAGAAGTCGTTTATTGTCTTCTCTTGCTACAGAGGCTATTGGCAAAAGGTAAGATCTTTCACTGAAAGTAGTCCTCTGGCTCTACGACCCTATAGACAAACCCATATTGTGTCGTGGAGGGCCCTAGAAAATAGCATGTGTGGTACACTAAGGTCCACTCCAACCATGACGCTTAATGCCATTCTGCATATAGTGCGCATAGATATCACCGGAAGGCTCAGAGAATCTCGTTTTCTAAATGAACACTTGTCAGAACATTTGGAATTCCTTCCACGCTCTGACATTATACTGGATCTTTTGGATCATGGAGTCGCCAAACCAAAAACTGGCGGCTTTTTTCCCAAATACCTGCGAGAAAGCTGTGGGTGTATAGAAGCCGTGGAGGATAGGGACAGTTAGCTTATTTACGGATAGGTAAAACTAAGAACTAAGAAGAGGGGTGTTAGATGAGTAGGGTTAGCAGGGCATGAAAAGAGGTGGTTAGTGTCAAGCTGAGGCTTGTTGCACGCTGAATATTGTATTTTTGATATATCAACTATCTATGGCAACTAGAGCTCTTCATTTGCAATGGGTGGTGGTTTGGCTCCAATTCACATTCAGGGAGTTGGTGAAGGTGTTAACGGCTCCACTGTGAGTGCAGGTCATGTCCAAAGTTTGTTGTGTCCGAAGTCTGGTCGGCACATTGTTTTATGTCGTCCACGTAGTTGAGAAATGACCTCTTGGTGCTCCTAGGAGGCGGCTCCGCTCCAAGCCGGTGACTGCAGAGATGATTTCTGTAAAAGCACCACAGCAGAAACTGCTTGAAGAGGAGTTCATTATGCTCCTTTTAACCTCGTTTGAATCGGTAAGTTTTTAGAATTAAATTTGTTCCTATACTTTTACAGTCCCTTATGGATTTTTTAAATGCTTGACAGGGTGCTGACTGCTACTGCTTGTACTAGCTGACAACTGTAGGTTTCCAAAGGTTTTCAAAGTTCAAAAAATCTGATTTGTTTAACAAAAAACGATTTCATGACAGTAAGAGGCTAAGGTACATAATACTATGGTTGGCAAAATTTCAAAGAAAATGTGATTTTATTTAAAAATTACTTTTCATTTTAGAGTAAACGAATTAAAGATACTTTCTTTATCAGAAAAAAATGTTATTTTTGAAAACCAATATTATTACAAGGTATGAGTAAAAAATTTTAAATTATTTAAAAACCAGTATATGCTACTAACTTTTATAAAAAAAAAAATAAAGAAAAACATTAACTAGCCATGCCGAATACATGTATGGATGTCTTATTATATGGTATTTCCAGTACTTTTTTTTAATTTTATTTTCATAATTTTAAAATGACTAATTTATGCTTTATACTTTGTATTTATATATGTATGTTTATATGTAGATATTCGTTTCAGGTGCGCTTAATAATTTCCCTGCATTCTAAATTTCGAGAGTTGCACTCTTAGGTCCGGCTCGGTTTACTATATAATACACTACGGTGTACATACTATACATACTTATGTATATATGCGATCGCGTTCAAAAATCGTTAAGCTACGACACACAAATGCCACACACACTTCACCATTTACTCTTCGCCTGTTTTCAAATAAAATTTCAGCGTCATTTTTCAATAAAAGTAATGTTTCATCAAATTTGTTTTTATGTAGGCTGGCATGTATGTATATGTTTTTTGCCTTGTATATGTATGTATGTATATATAAAATTACTTGGCGCTTCAATATACATATGTATGTACCAGTATGTATGTCATTATGCGCGATACCAATAAATATTTGTTATTGTATGTGGCTATTTCACATAATTGTATATGGTTATATATATTTATGGTTGTAAATATGTAGATCTTCAAAGTTGTTTTTGTGCACAATTAATTACAAATTTGTAATATTCATATTTAGATATTGTGCACAGTGGTTTTGTATTGAGATACTGAATTGAAAATTATGCTGGAAATGCATTATACAGTTATACATAAATATTCATATTTGAGTTTTCACTACGACTATTTGCAGCTGCGCGCGGCCAGCATTTTTTATGTTTTTTGTTTTTATTTATCACTATTTAGTATATCGTTGCTTATATACTTGTAAACGCTAAGTAATATAACATTTTAAAGCTTATTTTCCTCGTGCGCACGCCTTACATGTGTATATGTATATATATATGTATATATATATATATATATATGTACATATATAATATATTTTTGAGAATTACTAGCTCCTCTTTAATTGGTCAATAATTTTTTTTTTTATTTTATTATCATAAATTTTGTATTATTTCTTTTTTTTGTATAAAACTATATCAAAAAATTTGATAAAAACCTAAGTAAGATACGCTATTTAGTCAAACATATAGTCACGCACATTAAACTTTAAAATATTCATTAAAAGTATACCTACTACCTAAAAACTACACAATTATGCAATTTAGTATAAAAAACGATATAACAAAGTTGTTTAAAAATACACATATCCATACATGCATATGTGTGTGTATAAGTAACTACATAAATACACTATTACGTAAATATAAAATACGTAATTAAAATTGTATATAAAAAGCTATTGGCACAATCAATAACATTATTATTATTTGTTTTTGTTTTCATGCGTTGTCGTATGCACACTGGCACTTCTACAAACATTTATATGTACGCTGTGTGCAGCTAGTTGCCGCAGCAAACCGTTAACAACCAACAATTATTGTTCTCTTCCCGTTTTTTTTCTAAATTTTTTGTTTAATCAGCGCGAGGTTTGAGCGACTACTGCTCACCTCTGGGCATTATCACTCTGCTAGTGGTGGGTACGCAGCTGTCAGCCGCTAAACTTGTATTATCCGATGCAATTGCATGTTGGTCCGTTGGTTGCGCAACATAAATTACATAATTGTAATATCAAAGTTCATCGCTCATCGGTGGATGTTCCTTCACGTACTCCTTGGGGAAGTAGCCGACCTAAAATAACAACATCAAAGTTTTCAAAATTAAAAAAAAATGTTTTTTCAAATATTGAGTGATGACTTTCGAAGAATTATCAGAAATTAAAAAAAATAAATAAAAAAATTCAAACAATATATATATGTACATATTTATATTTATTTATTATTAAAAGAATTAAAAAAAAATATTATATACATTTCAAAAATTTAAAAAACAAAACAAAACACAAAATAAAAAAAAAAAAACAATATTATATACATTTCAAAAATTTAAAAAAATATTAAATTAAAAATCAATATGATTGAAATTAATAATATGAGTTAAAATGGAAAACTTTAATTAAAACATAAAAATATTGTATAATTCATATATGTATGTATATTTACAAAATATTACAAAACAAAAAAAAACAACAAAATAAAATAAAAATTAAATCAATCAAAATAAAAAATCAATATGATTCAAAATATCAATTAAACTATAAAACTTGAACTTAAATTTAGCAAAAAAAAATTGTATAATTTAATATATTTAAAAAAAATATTATTTAAGTAAAAATAATTTAGCAAATTATTGCAAAACTAAAAAAAAAACAAAAATAAAATAAAAATAGTAATTAAATTAATCAAAATTAAAAATTTTTTAAAATTAAATTGAAATTAAAAATATTAAATAAATTAAAAAATTTAAATTAAACTTTCCAAAATATTGAAAAGTTGAGTTCTTCGATTGTCATCACTCAGTTAAAATATAATAAAATAAATCCTGCTTATACCTTCTCCATTGAATGTTGCTTACTTCAAAATAAAAGTCCTCTTTCATACAGCTACTATTGAAATTAAAAAACATAAAAGCCTGACTTGATGCTTGAAAAACTCAATTCCATAACCGTCAGATCAACGTAAAAGTAACGAATTCAAAATTTTGTTCGATCAAGGACTGCCAAAATTATTTGGGGAATGTTTTCTGCTGCTATTATCTTAACTTATTGTATCTTTCTGCCGCTACAATAACAACAACTTGCTTGCAAAATCTTTATATCATATTAACATTATGTAGAATAAGTTCTTCACAGCTTTCTCGACTTGAATTTTGTTTGAATTTTTTGTGTATGGCTTGTAGTTGCTCCGTAAATGGAAGACATGACGAACTTGACTCCAATCGGCTAAAGAAAGAGCTATTTTGTTATAATTACCAAAAATCCTATTCAAAATAATTACCTTTTTGAGACTGGTAATTGCTTTTTGGTTGATTAGATCTCGGTCTTAACCAAAATCAAGTCGACTTCAACCAAAAGTCCAAGTTAATTTGGTTTTTCTTGGATGACTTGTGAGTGATTTTTTTCTTGATTTTGGGATTTATTGTTTTTTTCACTTTACAGCACTAATTATCACCACACGAATATTGGATAGTGCAGTAAGACTGCCGAACCGACAAGATATTGTAAAACTAATAGGTTATACAGTTTTTTATTTGACTTTTGATTAATCGCGAACGTTTAAATAAGATTAATTGCGCACTTTTAGTCAAGTGCCGCCCCAAAAGCTTGAAACTGGAAACTAAAAATGTTTTTGGTCACTTTATCGTTCCCGATTTGGGCAACTAAAACAACAAAGTTTTTAATCCAAGCCTTTTTAGAAATTTTCAAAGCTATAAACTGTTTTTGGCCGCTTTTACTATATATTTTCGAACTAAAGAATTGTTTCTTAGGTTTTCATACAAATCCCTACAAAAATTTGTACGCAAATTGATCAAATTCCATTGATTTATAATTTTCATATAAAGAGCTTTTATAGTCGTTTGAGAGCTATGTAAACTTTACTTAATGTATAGCTCGCCAATCTCCTGTTTTTAAGTGGAAAGTTACTAGTTTTTTTCTTGGCAATACAACATTTTCGAATAGCACAAAAGCTCAGCACAAATTCTTTCTTAATAAATAATATGTAAATGCTGATAATTTTTTCAAAAAACGGGGTAATAAAAAATAAACAAATAACCTGCGTAGATAAAGCATTTCTTTTAATAAATCAATGCAAAAAAGGGGTCGCAAATTCTACAAATTCTAAGCAAAATTCTACTTGTCATTTAGAAACCGAAATAAACTCTGACACTTACCGTATCACCAATTTTTCCACGCCACCAACCTTTGCTGTCGCCATCTTTGCCAATAACCAGCACTTGGCAGCCTGTCTTAAGATGTAATTGGTTGCTGCCTTTCGGTTCGAAATCGTAAATAGCCGTGGCTATCACTTCGCGGAAGGGCCACTGCAGCGATTGATTCAAACTAAAGGAGATTTACGAATAAAAAATTGTGGTTAAAGTAGTTTAAAGATATATCATGAAAATATAAGGAAAAGCGTAGGGCTAGAATGACTAATGTGCTAACCTAACCTTACTTTTTGTTTTAAAAAATCTATTATTTTAGTACATAAAACAAAAATAAATATATATACCGTCGGAGCAAAAAATAAATGAGGCAAATTAGCTAAATTTAACACCTCATTTCCTGAGTCGCACAATTAGCAATAACAACATTTACCATGGTGTTGCTATGTTACAAATTCCTCGAGCTTTTCCAATTTTTCCGACAATTATAGTTATGTTCTACTCACCCCGCAAAATTTTCACCCAAATCGTTGCGTTCATAGTATGAAACCAGTTCGACAATAGTTTTGAAATGGCGGCGCGACGACAGACAATAGAGCACTGTTTCGCCATCGGGTTCTTGGTTGATTTTCATGTGTTTAATGACATGATCATCGGTTCTGCAAACAGCAATGGAGATAAAATAAATAAAAATATTAGAGATTGTGGGCCAATATGGCAACACTCACTTCAAACTCAGCGCATACATGGTCTCATGTGGATTGGATGCACCTTGAGGCCGCACACGCAATAAATATGTGCCAACACGACGATTTTCTAAGCGTATAGCGGCGGTATCGCGGTCCATTGTGCCAACAAACCTGAAAATATGTTAAATAATTACATGTTGTGCATAAAATAAATACTGAAATAGTATTTATATTCATGTATTATAAAATTTGTTAACTAATTTTCTTACCAATTGAACTCCGACAACTGACGATCACAAACAGGCGGCGGTATGCTTAGAGGATTCTGTTTGCAGCGGCCCGTTGACGATATGCAGCCTTTATGTACGGCAATTTCACAGACCTTACAGCGATAGCCCTGTAATAATTACAGAAAAAAGGAAAATTAATATATAAATTGAAATATATACACGTTTTTTTACTATGAAATTCTCACATATAGAATTTACAATCAAATCCTCACCTGATGTATACGTCCTTTAAGGAACTTCGAACAGTGTCTGCATGTCGTGGCCGCATCGAAGGTATAAATTTCCATTTTGTGATCTGTATTGCGGCAACCAGGTGGGTCCAAGTTTTCCCTGCATAAAACAGAAACAAATAATTTAGTAATGTAGTTGTCATGCCAAACTCTCGCTCCAGTTACATTGCCTCTGTGAGCGCCTTGCGCCATTTATCACGTTCCGGCTCCGATTTCAAGTAGAGCGTGAAAGCAGTCTTGCCCGACTTGCGCGCCAACAGCAGTTGACACTTGAAACGTGTATCGCGGCCCAAGGTACGCCGCGTATGACTCTGCTCCACCCGATATTCGGAGAGATAGTGCGAATCACGGTATGTATACTGCATATCGCCCATTTTCGTATGCAACGGCTTCACCAATATAAGTATTTTATCGAAAACGAATGCGTAACGTAATTTTGTTTTCTGATCCTCATGCGCTTTTATGTGCAATTCGCCGTCCAAGAGGAGACGACCGTATTGCAGGAGATCGTTGGTACCGTTTGGCAGCAAATGCAAATCGATTATGCTGTCCTATTGTAGAGGAAAACAAATAAAAATTATTAGAAAAAATTTTAAAAAATAAAGTTAAAAAATGATTAAAAATTAAAAAAAAAAAAAATTAAAATAATAAAAAAAAAATTTAATATAAGATAAAAACAGATACCACTTCCATAAAAAAATATTTAAAAAAAATATATAAAAAAATATTTAAAAATGTATAAAAAATAAAAAAATATAAAAAAATTGTAAAAAATAATAATATATCTCAAACTATATAAGAAAAAATATTTTTTATTTATTTATTTAAATATTTAAAAATTATATAAAAAAATATAAATAAAAAGGTGGGTAGTCAAAAGAAAATATTCTTACTTTGACTTTCTGTATGATCACTAAGTGATCGGAATCACGTTTTACTTCGTTGATATATTGAGATACGTCGATCATTGCCTCTTTGGCACGCTCCAATGCGCGGTAATCCTCGTGCACCTATAATTAAGGGTATTCACGATATTAGACAATAATATTCAAACACTTTATATTACAACTATAAATTATATTTTTTTAGTAAGTTTGTTAAATCAATATTTTTTTTAATTTTTCGGCTTTAGAAAACTTACCGGCGAGGTTTCTTTGACTAGTTTATCTAATAGTAAATGGTATTTGAGAATTCGCTGCATGGGTACCGATAAAATATCACGCAATTGCAATTTGCCCACATTGTATTCACGCTCGCATTGCTAAAAGAAATTATATAAGTAATATTTAATACCTCTGATATGAGTCGAACGAAATTTAAAAACTTACCTGCACAAGCTGCTCAATAATCTGGTTCTTCTTGCAGACATCGGCCAGCACATCGATGGCACCCAACAGACAGGAACAGTATTCGCCATAGAGCAGGAATGGCTCACGGAACTCCAAAAATACTTGACTCATTTTCACTTTGGCATTGGGCGAGAGAGATTCGCGCAGTTTTTCCAGAAACCTTGTGTGGATATCAGCGAGTTCCTGCAGAAAAATATATTAAATAATGTTTATAATAAAATATTTTTTACAAACTTACACGTATGCGTGGAAATATTTGCTTAATTTCCTCCGGATTCAGGTAACGTTCGAGTGGCGCCATGAATTTTGTCTTCAAGGCATTCAAGACATCAAGATAATTCGACTCTGTGTCGATCAGTTCGCGTATGACGTAATCACGTTGCTCGAAACTGGTAGCTGAGGTGATCTGAGTTGGATTGTGGAGAAGGAAGTTATTATTTTTTATTAAAAAAGTATACATATAAGCAAAAATAAACATAAGTATATAAGCATTATAATATTTAAAATCGCAGGCAATAGACATAAAACATGCGTATTAACAAAATATGTATGTCTTTTATATAATAACATACACCAACGTCATAAAATATTCATTCTTTTGATTATTGGAAATCTTTTTCTTTTTTTGTGATTTTGCTTTGTTATCTTTATATTAAACCTATATTATTTTTAATGTTGAAATGTTTAAAGTTCAAAATTTCATAAAACCAGCTCCAAAAATAAATTTAAAACTAAAATATAAATTTAATTTTGTTTTATAAAAATAAATAATAATAAACATCAAATTAATACCTGACTTCTACTGGTTCTTTGTAAAGCACACAAATCTTGATAGACTTCCTCTTCTTTGGTGTTTATATGATCGTTGTGACATGCATTGTTGTCGGTGGTACTGTTGTTTCATGTAATCATTACAATTCAGCGCCAAACCAATTAAAACGTAACGTAATCCAATTTAGATTTTTGAAAACCAAGCGATAAAATGAAATAAAAATATAAAATAAATTAGAAATTATTTTTGTCGAATTGTAATAAAATAATATAAATACTTTTCTATAGAAAATATAACTAATAAATTCCTTGGTATACAATTTTTAAACAATATGAGGTTAGAAAAGAATATGCGCTTAATAATTTTAACTCTAATTATGTATCTACTATTATTTACGTAATAAAACTTAATATTTACGAGCATATTTGATCTAATTGGATAGTTTTAATTAAAGCAAAAGTGGCAATAAACATTATACTACATAATTTGTTTAAACAAGCATGCAAAATGAGTTACTCTTGATGTTGTGGAAACGGCAGAAAGTATTTTGGGAAATATAGCCAAGTTGACAGTCCTTTGCCGAATTTTATCCGACCAGGGGCTGTAATTTCAGCGATCTAATCCTGTCTGAATCGGAAAATAGCAAGTAACAGTCCTTTGCCGGAATTAGCCGTGCCAGTTCCGGTTACATAGGGACGCCTAGCTTTGAAACCGCAAAAAGAGTTAATCAAGTTACTCGCTTCACATACAAAACTGATTTAGACACAGCAGATTGCAACAAAAATAAGAAATAAGTAAATAACTTGCAAAAGGAAAGGAACGAAACCTAACCCAAAACTTCTTAACTTTCACAATCACAGCGGCGAACACAAAGCCATCCAGACGACGTGCGCAAATAATCCACAGCCAATCAGTATTCGATTCGCTCCTATAGCTTTACGCCATCACAAAACCGCACTAAACACTTTTTCGTAACTTTGCACTATTTTTTATTAATAATTTTAGTTTAATTAAATAATAAAAAAAAATATTAATGCTTTACGAGGACAAAATGGACGCGCTTTTAAGCGGAAAATTTGCCGTTTGATTGCTATTAAAAATGTTTAACAGTTGTAATATCATTGTACATTTTGAACTTTACAACCGAGAACGTATATGATAGCAGAGAACGATATACGTTCTCTGTAAAAAATTTACGTTCTCTGATTTTTTCCAAAGTAGGAATAGTATATTTTATTTCCAATCCAGCACAGACAGAAACCGAGCGCTAAACTGTACCTACCTATAATAACGTACGATTTCGTTAAATTTTATACGTTCTCTGTGACATCAGGGAGCGAATAGCATGTAAGGCGGAATGTCAAAAAATGCATGCGGATTATCTATACATGAGGTTCTGACAGACAGTTCTACAATTGGTAGCCGAGTGCATTAGGATTTTAGGAAAGTCGTATAAAAATAAAATTAATGCAATAAAATAAACAAAAACAGTCTAAGCAAAGTGTAAAAATATTACAGGCAAAAGAGCAAATCATGCCGCGTTAATTGACAATGGAATTACACTCCTATGCGAAACGAAAGGTCGCGAAAAAATGTAAGCTGAGAAAAAAAATTTGCAACCATGATGTCTGAATTTTAGTTGTGTGTACAAAGAAAATTGTGAAATTTTTACATTCGTAAAAATATATTTGCAGGGTCAATTGATCAAAAACGACAACTTGTTGAGGCACGCATCAACCACGATGGCTTGTTCACGAACAAAGCTACGACCAGTGTAGCACCTTGGAAGTAAGTTACATTTTTAGCGAAATTAATACATGTGATTTACTATAATATGAATTTTTGTAGAAAAATCTTGAGTTTGGCCAAGTTAGACGACTACAATGTGTACTTCGTACGCAAACAGTGGTCGAATATGGTCAACAAATACAAACAATATAAGGTATGTATGAAACCCCGGAAACATTTTGTAGTGCGTTTTTTTAACCTTCCATTAATTTATAAACAGTTGAACCGTCTGGATGTAATACCAAATGGCGCACATGATCCTGAAGAGATACAAAAAATTACGCAGGAGTGGGAATTTTTTGAGCCAATACACCGTTTTATGACGTACAAAACCACCAATTTGCATTCGTATGCGCTCCCAATAACTATACGTCTACCAGTACCACCTACGGCAGATGATGATGATGATGGTAGCTCTATTTCTTCCCCTGATCATCATGACGCGTACAGTAGCGATACGAACTATGACTTCAACACGGCAGACGAACCAAGTGAACTAAGAGAAGCACAACCAAATACAGATCATGATTTTTATACCAAGAAAAATGGACTACCTTTGAACTACTTTGCTGACGAGAGCAATGATACACAGGAATCCATGTTAGTTGAACAACCAATAACATGTAATGGTGTAACTGAAGGTATGGAGCAAGTAAGACTGCATGTAGCAGGTGAACAAATTATCGAAATGAAAATGGAACAATTTAGCGATGCAGAAAAGACTGTCGAGCAAGGTCGACCACCAGTTTACATAGAAGAGAATGCGCAAAAGCCGAGCACATCTGCTGCTGGTCGAGTGAATAATTGCCCAAGGCGTCCAAAAGAACGACCGCTTAGCGAAAGGGAACGTTACTATCGACACAAACGTCGCTACAATCGACGACTTGAGCGACGTTTCGATGCCCTCCTCAACGTATTTGGGCAAATAGTCAAAGCTGAGTACCCAAATATTAATGTTAGTCCTTTAATTGGCGCCGCCACACAAGGCATAACACTGGCAAATAATCTTTTCAAGAGCGAAAATGAAAATGATAGCGCCGATGAGGAAAATGAGTCATCAAGCGATACAGAACGAATACCATTTAACACGGCGGCGGGAGGTGCAGCCAGTGAAGGATTTGGTAATGAAGGGCGAGCAGAACGCTAATGATATAATAAAAAAAAGTGAAATTTAGGTGAAAAAAGAGTGTTTAGCTAAATTTATGACGCTTTGAGAATTATGACTGGGTGAATATTAATAACAGAAAAAAAATATTTTGTAATGTTTGAGTGTACACGTACATAGTACATACTATATACAAAGCCGAAATTTACCAAATAAAAATTATATTAAATTTTGTGGAAATTTACGAAGATTTGTTGAAGTTTTGTTTTGTTTGTCAAGTGAAAAGCAAGTATAAATTGTATTAGGAGAACAAGAGAGTGTTTTGAATCACCCAAAAGACTGCAATAATACTCGTATGTTGATAATGTGTGGAGGATTTATTAAAGAGAGAAGTGAAGCTTTTCAAAATTGTCTAATAGGCGCTGGGCTTCAAAACCCGCAGGTAGATAATGTGGGAATTGCAAAAACAAAGTAAAAACAAAACCAAATTTAATGCACTGAAATTCAAATTAGGTATATACAATTATAAGACACATACATCCATACATACATCAATAGCTATATACATACATATGCATGTATACTACACAAGTTAAACAATGAACAAAGCGTAATAAACGAAGTTAGAATACTTCAAAAATCTCTACCAGCCAGAGAGTGGGCACTTAATTCATAAATATTTTGTAAAAACAGAAAAAAGTGAAATGCGCTTCATTTGCATTCTCAATGGCGGAGCATTTAGAAGTACGCGAACAACCAACAACACAACTGAATACATACAAACTGCATGTAAAACGAAATCCGTACGATAAGGGACGTGGCTTGTACGTGGTTCTCAAGCAGGTAAAAAGCATTCATGCAACAATGAAATTGTTGCACCACCATAACAGCAGCGGGAATAGGCATGCATGTATGTATGTGATAAAAACAATCTAACTACAAAAGCCATTGAATTAAACGAGACACTGGATGTTCGCACGTGCATGGGTACAACTTTACATATTTATGCAAAATCTGGTGTGAATATTTTGCATATAAAATACATACAAATGTATGCATAGGGTTGTCTGAAAAGTTCGATAAACGAAAAAAATTGGTAAAAACCGAGATGAGAGAGTTGCGGAGGATTCTAAAAAGCTGGTAAAAAGCTTTCTTGGAAGCCAAGGAAAATATTGTGCCCGAAATTTTTGGGTTAGGAACCCAATTTCTCAGGTTTTGGTTTACGAAATCGAAAAAGTCTCAAATATATTTTGAGAAGGGACTAAGTTCTCAAGGTACATGAATTCTTCATGACTTTTTTGACTGTTGAATAAGCATGAAGCACTCCAGAAGTAATTTTGAGTCAAATGTAAACTCGAGTTCCCAACAGGTTGGCAATTTCGAATTTCTAAACTATAGAATTCGTCACAATTTTTTTTTATTTATCACACCACACAGACAACCCTTTATAAAGAAATACATATGTATAAGGTTTGTATGCAAATGGACGTACGCATGCACGCTTGCATGCAGTGCACACAATGTCTACATGTACGATGATAATAATATTTTGTTGGAGAGGAAGCAAAAACAATAGGTTGGTATGTAGTATATGGGTTGCTGTGCGCACCTCAGTTGCCTTCGACGAGAACGTGACGTAGCATAAGTCCTCGTAAACTTTTTCATCCTCTTCAAAGTAAATATCATTGAGATACTCGTGGCCACCCACTTCTCGGGCAGCCGCCTGGTAATTCCATGCCGTTGCAGCTAAACGCTGTAAGCTTTGGTTGTCACTCGAATTCGATGACGCACTCGTAGCACCCAAACTGTCAGTGACAGAGGTGGTGCTGCCAATGCTTCTACGTCCGCCAACGGAAGTGCGATCGCTATTAATGCCACTCAAATTGCCCACGGTAGCGCTGCGTGTATGTGCCGACGATGAATAAATACGAGCTGTCACAGCTGTACAACATGAACTGCCACTGTACGTGGATTTTTGTTCATCATCAATGGATTCCAGTAGATTAGTAGTGAATTCGTCTTCATATTCCTCGGTGTCTTCGTTGCCATTCTCAATTGTGATATCGCTGTTCTCATCCTCAACCGAGAGCGAGCCACTAATCGAGACGACATCACAATTCTCAGCTTGGCCGTCAATTGTTCCATTCTTTCGCGATTCATCGCTACTTGTATATATTTTGGGACGCACGAGCGTATGTCAGTTGTGCATTTGTTTGACGTTTGATTATTTAGTTGATCGATTATTTAATTTGTTGATTAATTGATGCGTTTCACACAGCACCAAATAACGGTGGCAGTGGTTTGACGGGGAAAAATGTGGGTGCGATAGAAAAGGCAGAAAATAGAGTAGATAGTAGATAGAAATATTATACAAAGTTATGCTGTACTAAGTAAGTTGAGCAAACATAATGATATTTCAGGTAGGTGTTAGTGGTGAGCCGCGTGCCAAACACGCCCAGTGTTATTTTCAGTGAAAGAGAAAATATATATACATATGTACGTATAACTGTTATATTCTGTTTTTGGTGCTAAAATTAATTATAGGCATCTGACGCATTGCTCTGCTGCATTCGGCATTAATGCACCAACAAACAATGGATAATTAAAAAACGGTGTTGAATACGTCAGTGCGCAGCATTACAGTTCTGCCCACTGTTGTTAGAGGATTTCAGTGTCATTATAGTATATTTATGTTAATTCAATGTACTAAAAGGTGGGAACATAATATTTATTTTGGACTTAATTAACTTACGTTGAATGTAGATCCTTGTAAATGGCCTCATCGGAGTGGGAACGTTCGCTGGGTGAAAGCTGGATGTTGAAACCACTGAAAAAAACGGAATTACTTAATATATATTTCTGTTTTAACTTATTTATTTTTATTTATTAATTAATCGCACAAATATTGAAGTACGAGACCGGTTCGATAAGAAACACAAAATCTTTGAAAAAATTATTTATTTCCGAACATTAGATTATTAATACTTATGTGGGTATTCTGGTTTAGAAGCCCGAATTTTAGGTATTTTTTTTGACCCGATAAAAAAAAAATCAAACATTATTTTGACCATCCATTTTTTTACATGTTTTTTATTGACATTCTAAGAATACACAACATAAATAATATAAGAAAAAAATTAAATTTAAAAAGACTGGCGCGCTGTTGTTAACTCGGCTATATTCGCGTAAGCAGTGTCTAAGAATAAGAAGAAGAACCTAGGCCTATATTATATACAGAAGTTCTTCCTGAGCTTACAATGCCCAGTGTAAAAACGATAAATAGACTGAGTTTGTCTCTTGGGAAGTTGATTACATAGTTAAACCTTTTAACCTAAGCAACTTGGCATGGCCCATGCCCTGGAGTTATTGCCAATATCCCTCCCTGTCCACTCTTTCACCCTTGCGTAGCAACTTCTTTATGGTATGGGCAATAAAAAGTTCGGGTCCTACCATGAAGATAGGTGCTGCGGGCGAGCTCATCAGCCAGTTCATTCCCGGCTATACCTTTGTGCCCGGGCACACATATAAGGTGCACTTGGTTACGTTCTGATAGACTGTTCAGTCATTTTATACACTCCTGCACCAATAGCGATTTGATCTCATACGCAGAGATCGCTTTAAATGCCGCTTGGCTGTAGCTGAGTATAATTCTATGTTCATTGCGATAGTTGTGTTGGAGGTTTATCTCTACGCACAGACTTATAGCAAAGACCTCTGCTTGGAATATGCTCGGAAAACTTCCCATAAGTATAGGGAGTTTGGTGCATGGTCCTGCGACTCCTACACCAAATCCCACCGATGTTTTCGAATCAAAGGTGTATTACTTAATTGTATTATCTCCAAGTAGTAGCTCGATAGCGAAATCATTCCTTACTTCAGCCTTACTGCTGAAGATAACCTTGAACTTCTTAATGAAGTTTACACTTTTGGTAAAGCTATCCATTGGGAGAAGAGCCACTTAAGTCCTTTATGCGATGGGAAGAGATTACTTTACCTATGCCAAACAGTTCTGCTGTAATTTTGAGCAGTGTGTTTTTGTTTAGGCTACGTGACGGATCACTAGGTGAAGCGGTGTGAGAATCAGCATGACTTCAAGTGCCTCTGTCGGACATGTGCGCATAGCACTCGACATGCAGATGCAGGCGAGCCATTGCAGCTTCGATAGTTGTTCTAGTTGTTTTAGTTCTACCGAAATCTGCGATGCTTTCGAACGCCTCCACCCCATATGTGATAATATTTGGCCCGATAACAGCATACAACCACCTGACAATCCTTGGCTTGCAGCCTCAGGATTTACCAGGTAGCCGATTGCACTCCATAAGTGCTTCAGACCATGCTGCTTCCACCCTTCCGTATTATAAACGTATGCTTCTTGATATCTCTCATTTACACAGTAAAGTCTAAACACTTTTCATAAGCGCTGGGATGGCCTTCAGCTCTTCCAGGCAATTTAAATTTGGTGAGCAAGAAAAAATCACACGGAGTCAAATCTGGAGAATACGGTGGTTGATCGTTGGTATTGAATGCGTTTTTGGCTTTAAATTCGGTCTCATTCGTGGCTCGATGTGAAAAAATCAGCTCTATCGGGACGAGTCCAGCAAGAACGCTTTTCATACCCAAAATATCGAGCTCTCTTTCATCTCTCTAACACTTGCCTGACGATTTTCAAACACCATATCATTCACTTTTTTTAATATTTTCATCCGTTGAAGAGGGCGAAGCCGTCTTTGAAGGCTTTGTACCACTCATAGGATTATGTTTTTGATAAAATTGATCACCGTAAGCCTTTTTCAGCATTCACAACGATTCCGCACACGAAATTTGGTTAGAAATACAAAATTTGAGTTAAATTCTTCGTTCGATATTTTTATCTATTGTAAAATCGCAACGCCCGACTGAGGTGTACTGACTTAAGCAGCTGCTGTAAACAAACTGTTTCGACAGATCGCGCTTATTCGGCTTAGTAATTAAGCATAGTCCTATCAACTTAGCAAAACTCATTTGTATACCCTGAACAGGGTATATTAAGTTTGCCACGAAGTTTGTAACACCCAGAAGGAAGCGTCGGAGACCCCATAACATAAATATATAAATGATGATCCGTCTGTCTGTCCGTCTGTGTGTATTTATTCGAACTACTCACTCAGTTTTTGAGATATCGTTTAGAAATTTTGCAAACGTCATTTTCTCTTCAAAATCTGCTCATTTGTCGGAACAAACTGAACGATCGGAATCAAATTCTTGGATGAAAACTTTCACATTTGACAATGTATCTTCACAAAAGTTGGCACAGGTTATTTTCTAAGATAATAATGTAATATACGAAGAAATTGTTCAGATCGGCTCACTATAGCATATAGCTGCCATATAAACTGAACGATCGGAATCAAGTTCTTGTATGAAAAACTTTCACATTTGACAAGATATATTCACGAAATTTAGTATATGTTATTTTCTAAGACAAAAATGAAATCTCCGAAGAAATTGGATCAGATCGGTTAACTATAGCATACAGCTGCTATACAAACTGAACGATCAGAATCTAGTACTGGTCTGGAAAACTTTTGCATTTGACAAGATATATTCACGAAATTTGGTATAGATTATTTTCTAAGGCAACAATGTAATATACGAAGAAATCGATCGGCTCACTATAGCATATAGCCGCCATACAAACTGAAAGATCGGAATCAAGGGCTTGTATGGAAAACTTTCGCATTTGACGAGGTATCTTCACGAAATTAGGCAAGGATTACTGCTTAAGGTAATAATATAATCTCTGAAAAAATTGTTCAGATCGGATTACTACTGCATATACATAGCTTCCGTACAAACTGTATACATAGTTACTAAATGAAATGCATCTGTGAGGGGTATATTAGCTTCGGTGCAGCCGAAGTTAACGGTTTTTCTTGTTTTAATATCATTGCCCGAGGTATTTAAGTACAATTTCCGTGGACTTTTTTGTCTCAATGTATCCCAAAAGCAATTTAATTCCATACACGAGTTCTTACTAAATTTATGATACTCACATTAAATCCGGATGCAGTTGTTGTACTTTACGGCATTGCGATAATTTGGATAGCGTTATCAGCACGCGATGGAAATTCGTTAAATCGTACAGCATTGTGGGCTCGAAGAGATCCGAGTCGCGCAGTCCGAAATGGTTGCGGCAAACATCGAGAAAAAGTTTGATATTTTTACAGCACAGGAACTGAAATGAAAGAAACAAAAACACGTTGATGATAAATGCGTATTTTTATGTATATCGACTTATGTATATATTTGTGTGTAAATATGCAGCAAAAATGGAAACCGAGAATAGACTCGCAAAAACTTCACAAATTTATTTGCAAATAAAAAGTTTTCAATGGCTCTGAATTTTACAGAATGGTCATCAACAAAATTACATGGACACTAAAGTGAGGTGGAAGTAAACGAGTGAAATAAATGGAAAACCACAAAAATTACTATGCTGTGGGATAAATTATCAGTGTACAATAATGGAATTCTGATAAATATGTAATTGAAAAGTTAATGGCTGGAAAAACGGACGAGTTTTTTGATGGTAGGTAATTTACTATATTTTAGGTTTAATACAGATTGAGTAAAAATTATAATTAATTGTAGAGGCTATTAATTACTTATGTGGATGTAAGTGATTAATGAAACATTCAATAATTGATATTTAGTTGCAAATAGTTTCTTTTCTAATTTGTGACATTAAGAAATACCTGACTTCCGAAGAGATAGTGATTTTCCGCAAAAAAATATCAGTTTGACTAAATGGACTATTAGGTTATGTTGATCGAGGGTCTCTTGACAGCGCAGATGAAACGAACTGTTATTAGTTGTTGACAGTAACAACAATATTGAAGTTTTTGACTCAATTCAGTATAAGCTTAAGGTCAATAAGGACCGAGCTGAAAATGAGTAAGCTCTGACGAAGCTTCTGTACCGCTCAAATGAAGATTTTTGGTCAACTTCCATCAATTTAACGTTCTTAAATCATATAGAAGGACTCAGTAACTTTTAATTTGAAACAAGAAAAAATGTTAATTTTGTTTGTAACAAATATCCATACAAGAACTTGATTCGATGGCAGCTATGTATATGCTTTAGTGGCAAATGGGTCTGGCAGTAAACGAGGGCAAGACGAAATAACTCCAGTCATCAAACAAACAGTCGTCACACTCGCGACTTGGCTCTCACGTCACTGTTGACAGTCATAACTTTGAAGTCGTAGATAATTTCGTCTACCTTGGAACCAGCGTAAACACAACCAACAATGTCAGCCTGGAAATCCAACGCAGGATAACTCTTGCCAACAGGTGCTACTTCGGACTGAGTAGGCAATTGAGAAGCAAAGTCCTCTCTCAACGAACAAAAACCAAACTCTATAAGTCACTCATAATTCCCGTCCTGCTATATGGTGCAGAGGCCTGGACAATGAAAACAACTGATGAGTCGACATTGCGAGTTTTCGAGAGAAAAGTTCTGCGAAAGATTTATGGTCCTTTGCATTCGATGGAACAATGAGCTGTATGAGATATATGACGACATTGACATAGTTCAGCGAATTAAAAGACAGCGCCTACGCTAGCTAGGGCATGTTGTCCGAATGGACGAAAACACTCCAGCTCTGAAAGTACTCGACGCCGTACCCACCGGGGGAAGCAGAGGAAGAGGAAGACCTCCACTCCGTTGGAAGGAATAAGTGGAGAAGAACCTGACTTCGCTTGAAATGTCCAATTGGCGCCACGTAGAAGAAGAAAGAAAAGAAGAAACGACTGGCGCGCTGTTGTTAACTCGGCTATAATCACGTAAGCGGTGTCTACGCCAGTAAGGAAGTAGAAGATATGCTTTAGTGATGCGATTTGAACAATATGTGCGGAAATTGTAGAGTTGCCTTGGACAATATTCTATGAGAAACTACGTAGTCTAAAACTACTTCATACAAACGGGGATAGATCTCCGAAAAAGCAGCCCTTGGCCGGATAAAATCCATGTCAATTCCGTTAACGTAGAACCGGCTGTCATAGGAATCCATGAGACATTTCGTGAAAAGCATGCAATGAGTCCCCGCATGACTCTAACCACCACTTTGCATGCCCAGCTAACCATACACATCTGACACGACACTCCCTAAGGTCCGACTCCGTCGAAACAGCACGCACGTTTCCTGGGTCTACCGTTGAATGACCTAGATGATAACTTAACTGAACCTTACCACCCTTACGGGGACTAGATTATCATTACAACAACATCAAATTTCGTGTGAATATCTTGTCAAATAAATAGTTTTCCATACCAAGACTTGATTTTGAACGATCAGTTTATGGTAAGATATAGCTGCCATCTTACAGCGGTCCGATATTGGCAGTTCCGACAAATGAGCAAGTTCTTGAGGAGAAAAGTATGTGAGCCAAATTTCAGATTGTTATCTCAAGAATTGTGGCAAACTTCACACACCCGTTTGCGGTTATAACGATATGAGTTTATGAGAAAAAAGGATGATGATCATAAACAGAACAGAAAGAAATACAACAAGTATAAAGGCGTAAAATAAGTACCGTCTGAGTGCGATTACAGAGCTCATTTCTCACTGTTCAAACTCAGATAGAGCATATCTAGTCTATTAATCGGAAGTTTACTGCATACTGATTATTTTCATGTCAAAGAAGCATTACGCTGGAAGGCCGCAATAGGAGAGGAATTGTATGCTACCAGAAGCTTGGTTGGGAGGTTCTTATGCATCCATCTTGTAGTACGAACCTTTTGCTCTATGGCAAAAGATTTTTCTGGTATAAAATTCGCCTCAAGAGAAGTATGCGAAAATCGACTGATCTTCATTTTTACCAAAATGAATTTTAATGAGAATGGTATTGTAAAATTATCTTAAAAATGGCAACAGTTTACATACATGAGTTTACGGGTTTCAAATTGATTTTTTTATTGTCTTAATTCAACAACACCTCTACAATATTGCCCTAAATTTTCAAATTAATCCGAGTTATAGTTTCGGAGATACAGCCTTTAGGACTTGTGTGCTCGAGGCTAGTTGGGCCGTCTTTCAACGCGTTTTTCTCGAAACTGTGTATTTGAAGTTGGCTGCCAAGATTTCTCGAGATCTACTCAACCGATCTTAATTAATTTTACACAGGCCTTTGAGATACAAGGCAGTTTTTTACCCGAAAAACCCCATGTAACCCCATAATGCAAAAATTATTGATTTTTTAATTTTTTTAAGAGAAGTTCAATTTTAAAGCACAATTTGAGGAATATTTTTTTGACCAAACTGATTTTAATACCATGAAATGAAGAGTCCCAGTATCTTTAACGACGATGTAACCGTGGGCGACAGTGGTAAAATGGCATTTCCATTTACTTCATCTCACTTTAGTGCAAGACTTAATTGGCATAATAGAATCAAAACGTTACAAATTCTTCGAAAAATGTTTGGAAGCAAATAAAATGCGCTCACTGAATACCAGGTAATAGCTGCTGATTGTACTCGGAAATCTATGATACCGTAAAACAATCGCGAGAACTGCGCAAACCTGGAGCGAGCAGGTGTGTTCGAACGAAAAGTCTGCATTATTTTTATTGAAAGCGGAAGGCGGTTTTTATGCTAGTGCCTAGCTGATATCATAGAGAAGCATATAAATAGGAGTAGAAGGTGCATGGTGCATAACTGGTATGTGCGTGTGTGATAATAAATTGGGGTTTTGAATGACCGCAAAGGCTGCACAAGCTGCTGAGCTGGCGTTTAAGTTTATAACCAACTGCAGAATAAAAACATGAACGTGTTATAAACACACTAAATATACTGATGTATATATAGGTATGTATGTTCATATGTGTACATGTGTGTTAGTATTACGAGCAAAAATGCAACTGCATTGGCTTCTATATCGCTTTATAGCGAATCCATATTAACTCGTAGAGTTTAAATTGGATTTCCGTAGCAATAAGGATCTGAGCGAACAGCTACACTCGCACACACATATGAACAACACGTGCAGCATACTAGCAGCTGGCAATCTCGTCAACACATCTCGCCTTGCAGTGTCATGCAAGCTGAATACAAAAAAAAAATAAAGTCAAGTAAAGTAAAATAAAATAAATTGCTGAGCAATGACGCCACCAAAGCGCCACCGACACATTGACACAGATGGCACCTCCATATATGCTTGTATGGATGTGTGTGTGTGTGTGTGTGCACAAAGTGCAAGTGGAAGTTGACCAGAAGTGTTTCCTACTTTGTAACAACTAATACAAGAACTATTACAACAACTACTACTACAACAGTTACAACAACAGTAGACGCAAACGCAGAAGCCACAGAATTCATTTTGGCCAGCACATGGACCAAACCGGAGATGTGCAGCTGATAACACAAGTAGCTGTTCAAAGTCGATTTGGCGCAAACTTGTTAAATGTTAAGTGCACCGCACAACGGTTCATCTGTACTTGCACGTATGTTTATATGTATGTGTGTGCGCTATGAGCAAATCGCAAAGTGCCCGTTCCAAATGCCATGAAATTGCTTCGAGTGAAAGTACCAGTGTACCAGAGCAGCCACAATTTCTTGGAAAATTTTATAAGAGCAGTGCATGAAGAGAATTAGAATTTAGGGCACACACGCACACATGCATACATATCAGAGTATTTCTGTAGAACACAAGTATTGGCAGGTTGTTTAAAGTGGCCTTGTGGCTATGTGCTTTGCATATGTGATAGATTTATGTACATATGTACATACAAGTTTAAAATACAAATATTTTTTTTAAGCTAAGCCGAAAAAATACTCCCAGAAATTTACATAATAAAAACAAGATAGAAACCAAATCCTAAACAAATGTGAAATTAAAAATAAAATTTATTTTCCTGTTCGCATTTTTGCCACAAGTGATTAGAGGCCAAGTTGTTTGAGGTTTGTAAAAATAATTTCAGAAAGGTTTCGAAAAAGGGTATACTGAAAATAATTTTTCTATAAATTTAATTTTTTCACAGACTAAATAGTTTCTTCAATTTAAGTTTTTCATATATTTTCTTTCTATATTTTCTATATACAAGACACATTCGCCAAGATAAAAAAGTATTGAAATTTTGATCCAGAACTAAAAGAAAAGTATTTCAAAAAAAGTGTCAAGCTACGAATATGTGATCAAATTTGACCCGGACTGACAGAAAACCCAAAATTTTCAAGTTCTTTAATACAAATCATGTCTTAATGGCTTAAGCGTTCAATTTTCGACACACTTTTTATACCTAAGCCTCAGCTGGGTTGACCTTCTGTGCTTTTAGCGAATTTGTTCAATTTTTAATTGGATTTGGTGTGTACCATGTTTTGTCGACGTCGACAAAACTTCTAAACAACTCTATTGAGATAATGTCAAGACTAAGCAAGAAACGAGGATTTGCGATGTTTGCCTCACAGAATAAATATCTAGGTGGGTTAAACGCATCAATTCGGTGATAATCAACTTGTTTTCTGTAATGAAGGAATATATAGTCTGTAGCGGCATTCTCTACAGACCCTTGTCATGGACAGAAAAGTTAAATTTTTTTTTGTTCAGTAAGTTTTTGAGATTCTTTTTGAGTACAGGAAAAATAGAGGAAAGTATTTTTATAGTCCCAAAGTGATAGATTATGATACCGATTTCTGTCGTGCTTAAACTAATTTGAAAGAGAGACCTAACACTCATTGAAAGATGTGACCAAACTTTATCTCGGGTATAATAAGTCACCTATCTGCTACAATAATCTTAAAGATATTGTCATACTACTGAAGTATGTATTTCTTCAAAATTTAAGAGTAAAGGGATTTAGCATCGTATTTTTGGGATATTATTTTATGGCAGATGAGACAGCTTTCCAGTTATCCACCCTCTAGAAAGTACAAAGCAGATTAGTTCTGCAGTTCATACACAACTGTTTACCGTCTTATGGTCTGTGATTTCTATCGGATCAAATTTGACCCGGACTGAGAGCGACCTTTTCAATTTTAGCTTAAATTTTTTGATAGATCGACGACATATTCATATACCCACGTCTTTTGTCTTTTGGCAGTATGTGTCTAGCTTCCACACGCTTTACCTATGTATGTACATATATCTAAAACATTAACCAAAATAATTAATACAAAGGAGAAGTTCAGATCCTCTGCTGCCAGCTAGGCTAAATGCGCCGTCTCGTCTCGAAGCTGTGTTTTTGAAGTCGGGTTGCGATTTCTCGAAAACTACTACACCGATCTTTATGAAATTTTACACAGATCTTTGAAATAAAATTCTTAATGACTTGGACGAAGAATTTTTTTTTCGATTAAAACTATTTGAAAACCAAAAAATTTCGCAAAATTTTCACTGAAATTTTAATTTGTTTGTAAAAATGTCTACCAAAAATCCAATTTTCAGTTTTTTCCCTTCGTCTCCAAGTTCTAAGTTAAGGTTTTGCATAAAACACTTATTTTTTTACTTTAGATGATCCTATAAGGAGTTATCTTGCCAACGCGGGCGCACCTTTTTTCCGACGGATCACCGGAAATGCCGTCGCAATGGCCTAGTTTAAAATATTTATTTCAAGAATTTCTTTGTTAATAGTTTGTATCATATAAATTCTAATAAAATATTTTATTTTCTATATGAGAAAAAAATTGTTGAGAAAAGGCTGTTTTTTACCCGAGATAACCCATGTAAGTCCTTAAGGAATTTTTCATCTTTTTTCCTGAGTGTAAATGAACGAAACGCATGTGCATGATAAAAGACAAAAAACAGAAAAATCGCAAGTATTACTTTTTAAAAATTTCTCCAAAAAATTGTCGTTTTTTCCCCATATATTTTTGTACCAAAATTGTATTTCTATTATTTATAACTCACTTTGATGAACTGAAGGCTCTTTACATATATTTTTCTTGCAAACTCAAAAAGTCACAAACTTATTAATTGTCATATGAAAAATGTTAAACTAAAGAAATAAATTCATCCGCTTTTGAGTCTGTAGGTTATTCCTAACATTCTCCTTTTTTAATACTCTTTATACTCAAAAGGCAACATTTAGTTAAACTTTAGAGATCAATAAATTTTACGACTGTATTTTTATACCTCTTCAAAGCAATAATAAAAATATTACGCACCTGAGAGGCAGTTAAAACACTAAGGGCGACATGTAGCTTTGTCTTTAAATGATTCTGGAAGGATATTCTTACAAATTTATCAAATACGGCAAGTGCTAAATAAAATATTTAAGCGCACATAAAATATTAAGGCATCCCAATTGGCGCAACAACTTTTCACCAATCACTAAGATAAATGAATATTCCTTCGAAACAGAATAGAAAACCTTGTGAAGCAAAACTATAAGACTTAGAGCCACGCATACAAAAACATTTGCTCGTTCTATAATTTCTTTTCCAAACTCGTGAAAATACATATTTAATGAGGTTATACAAAAGTGGTAGTGTATTTTTATAGCACATTAGGGTGGAGCAAATTTTACGAACTTTATTTTTAATCTGAAGATAAGAAGTTCCGGATTTGAATTTTAGAAAAGCTAAAAATTCTCTATGAAAACACAGAGCTTTCAAATTTTTATCAGACTATATTATATTTATTAAGTCTTTGGCTGCAATTAAAAAAATTTTTTAAGTAGAAATTGTTTGTAAAATTGTGAGGTTTATCGCTTTAATGGTGCCCATGAAGAAAAAAGGCCGACAAATGGCGTCCATGATTCCAGCAGACTGGAGAGTATCTGATAGGTCGGGTTGTTTTTGTGGGGCGGGAGTAGAGGTGTGGCGGCATGTAATTGAGAATGTCGCGGACATTAGGGATCTGCGAGGTATGGGGATTAGTTGGACGTTTAGATGTTAGCGGTGTGATCTTCCCTAGTAGGAATACCGAACTATTAGGGTGCGCGTGAATTGTTTAGGCGGCGAAGGCGTTTAACTGAGAATTTGAATGGCGTGCGCGTGTAATATGCGTATCGGATCCAACCCTTGGTCGCAAGTCCAGAGCAGTGTGAAAGCTCAACTGGTAGTAGTTTCGGCTACAGGTTCTGACCGGAGACTTAATTTTGGTACCACGGGAAGCAGGAGCCCTTGGAGTTCGCTCCAACCTGCTCATGCGGACTGGCTCTTCGGGGAGTAACTTGGTAGTTGTGGTTAAAACCCGAATGCGGAAGGAACTGACACTTTGTCACTTAAATATGGATTTGCATTGCAACCAGGTGCCGGACCGAAGTACGGCAGAGGTTTTAGATGGGCCTCGAACCCTGCCAAGGTGGTTAGTGTGTCCATTCCACACTGCCAATTGGTACTGGAAACGCCTGCTATGGGGTAATGCTGTCGTCAGCAGGTACCCACGTTAAACACACCGGACGTTGTCAACAGTGACGTGGGAGCCAAGTCGCGAATGCGACGGCTGTTTGTTTGACGACAAGGATATTTCGTCTTGCCCATGTTGACTACCAGATCCATTTGCTCCGCTTTTTTGTCCAACCAGGAGGAAGCAGAACTAACGGCGCGGTTGTTATGACCAATGATATCGATGTCATCGGCGTACTCCAGCAGTTCTACACTCTTGTAGAAGATTGTGCTTTCTATGTTCAGCTCTGCAGCTCGAATTAGTTTATCCAGCAGTAGATTGAAGAAGTCGCAATATAGAGTTTTGGTATTGATCAACGTCAGTTTACACAGCCGTATTCGTTTTGCGGGGATACCGAATTCAGACATAGCGACATAAAGGCAGCTCCTTTTCGTGCTGCCAAAAGCGGTTTCAACGTACAGGTGGTGTGTGTCGATCCTTTCATCACGAGTCTTTTCCAAGATTTGGCTCATGTTGAATATCTGGTCATTAAAACCCCAAAATTTCATGATGTTTTGCAACTACTGTTTTTATGAAAAAAAGGTGTAATATTTTTCAGAAAACCTAGTTTGGGCGAAAGTCACATGTGTGATAAATCTACCAATAAACTTTTAAAGCCATCGATGAAACCGTTTTTGAGAAATCATGGACACTAGTTTGAAAAATGTTGTTTCGAGAAAAAACACTATTGAAGGTTTCAGGTGTGTTGGCCACGCCCTCTGAAAGCCTTATTTTCTCACTCCTGTAACCTTCCTACCACATTCTACTTCGGAAAATTACTTTACCAGCAGTTTCTATGAATGTTTTAGAGTCAGTCACTTCAGTCCCACCCTAAAGCACTTGTTAGCTGCTGCATCATAACCTTGAAAATTTTAAGCAAGCAGCACTTTTACTTTCTTCTAACATGTACGTACACATATAGTACATACATATATACTACTCGTATGTACACATACAAATATAAACAAACAAACAGGAGCCCACTCAAATATAATAAACCCAAAAGCGCCACAACACTTCAGTGCTTCGATGATTTGCTGAGCATGCCCTTATGCCATAATGGTTTGTGGTGACTTTGACTTCTGCCAAGTAGAATGTGCCAGCAGCGGCATTGAATTTCACAAAAACAACAAACACTATATACTATAGATGACAGAACTAACAAGTTCGGCTCTGCTTGAGTCATGTTTGCACTTAAGAATAACACCAAGAAGACTTCTTTGTGGGTACATACATACATACTAAGCAGTAGATGGAGATGGAGAAGAGGCGTATGCATATGCAAGATGTACATATATGTGGATATATGGTATATCATATTCACTAGCGTGTGTGCTTTAATTCTATCTTTCACATCCTTATCACGTACATTTTAGGGTTCATATTTGTTTAGTATTCATAACTTATTCATGAATGCAATGCTGATTAATTGCAATAATTTAATATTTTTTACATTCTACTTTTTAATACCGATAAATTGAATAAAATATATTAAGAATTCAGAATTTTCAATTTCACGATTATCCTTGCTATTCGAGTGAGAATATTATATTACAAATTAAAGGAAACTTTATCAATACAGCAGAAATACCTTAACCGTCTTCGATTCGCTACTTCTATACCCATGTACTTATGTATACGAGAGAGGGCCTATATTTTGCTCTTTAAAGTGGCATAATCGCTTGCTAGTTTGTTCGATACACCACTCTTCTGGCAAATACAAAATATAAGAAGAAGAAGACAGAAAGCGAGTTAATGACCACCATGTCGCCAAGAGGGTGCGATTTAATCCCGATAGATATTTTGAGTGTGTCTCAAAAGCAATTAAATCTAACAAACCCTAATAGGCTCTATAATGTCAAATTATTGGGTCGATTCGAAACCGAATTATGGAAATCGCGACTACCAAATTCGAGAAATTAACCTACGAACTGCTGTCTCCTCCACCGTAAGTCCCACATTTCACACTGTGCAATTTATCGAACCGTCTTTGTACACCGCTTGCAAATGATATTTTCATTGGTTAATCGATTGGACGAAGTATTCAAGAACAAAACAGTGAAATTTAACGAACTTTTGTCGTTCTATAGATTTACTTAATGCGAAAATCGTTATCATAGGTCGTTACACAAGGAAACGAGCAAAAACAATAGATTTACATAACCAAAAGTTCATAACAATAATTATATATGTATATGGAAATAGCTAATTACTGCCAATTCGACTAGTATAAAACCTAATCAGTAGCTTCACAAACCTCACATTATTTCCGAGCATTATCCACAGGCAGCATGGCTCTAGCAAACAACCGTCTACCGATACTGCTCATCACCTTCGCAGTGGTTACCGCATGCAGTGCTATAGACGTCAATGAAAGTACAATACTGGGTCGGCCACAGAGTCGCATTCACGGTGGAAAAAATGCTGCTGAGGGACAGTTTCCGTATCACGTTTTAGTGACACGAAAAGGCGATGGTTACATCACAGCCTGTGGCGGAGCGATTATCTCGAGGAATTATGTTCTGACAGCAGCGTACTGTGCGAATGGGTAAACTTTTGCTAAGTATTAAGTTCTCCTCTAATTCAAATCAAGACAATCTACTCTACAGATACTCCCCTTCGGACTATTCGATTCGTGCCGGCACTGTCAAATTTAATTCAGGTGGCGTTGAAATACAAGTGGCTGAGGTAAAAATACATCCGCAATATAGTGCGTATAACTATGATATCGCCTTGCTGAGACTGAGTAGCCCCTTAAGCTTCAATGATAAAATTAAACCGGTATTACTTGCAAGCAGAGATTTACCCGAAGGCACACCGGCTATAATAACCGGTTGGGGTGGTGTATCAAGTGGTGGATTGGCCGACCAATTGCAATATAACACGGAGTACACATTAAATCATGATACTTGCATAGAACGTCTGAATACAATTCAAGATTCAATGCGTTGCCTCGCTAAGAGCGCTGGAAATGGTATATGTGATAGCGATACTGGTGGTCCTGCTGTAGCGAATGGCGTTTTAATCGGCATTTCGTCGTTTTACGTCAATGCTTGCAACAGTAGTCTTCCAAATGGTTTCACTGACGTTGTTTATTCAAGAGATTGGATTCGGGCAAACTCAGATGCCGATTGCTCCTGTTCTGCATAAAAGTATAGCTCTCGTTCATGTAGTGTTATATATGTAGTGTTTTCGAAAAGACGAAATAATACCGTAATAAATATATTTACACATGTAACGGCATTCCAAATTCAACACTTTGTGTGGTAATAAGTTGAGGGGAAAATGACTTTTTCAATTGAAAATCTTAATTTCCAATGCCATAAATTTCATTACAGATAGAAGTTAGATAAATTAAAGTTCATAGAAACTAATGTTGGTGCTACGGCCATCAGGCAAGCCGTGACCATCTGAACTGGATCAATTAAACAAACAGAATCGATAATATTTTTCCACTGATTTGTTTTTTATCCATTTGAAGTTTAATCTCCGCATGTCAATGACTACATATGTGTTTAACAATTGTTTGTTTGCAAAGGGAAATGTTTGTCTCACAATTTTTACTACAGAAGAAAATGTTACAACGGCTACATTCTGCATGCGTATGTCGCCATCAGACAATGACCAGTTCGTATTCCAATCATGTTCCTACAGTCCCGTCTATCGAGGGACATGACTTTTGCAGTTTTGTACCCAGGTAGCTCATTCCAACGGGTTCTGATTTGTTTTACCATGCTTCTGTTGAGAACGACATATAGACAATGCATGGATTTCCCAATGTATAGTATTTCATTGCCTCCTATGCCTTTGTGACCTGGCACACAGTAGAAGTTAAGTAGCTTGTTTCTGGCAACACTTTCCTCTGCTCCCCTGTTCCCAAGACACTTCAGGCCGATATGCAATACGAGCTTGTTGCCTTGATTGCTGCTTGGCTATCTACGTAGATGATGACTCTGAAATTGACTGGAAGTGCATTAGAGGCCAGCTCTGCAGCTTTCGCAATAGCAAAGACCTCAGCTAGAATAATACTGCAGTGGCCCGGCAACTTAAAAGACTGACCTATGCCTAACTCTGGACAGTATATCCCAGCTCCAACCAAACCTTTACGTCAATCATCTTTTTCGATGTTTACTTTGAACCTTTTTACCCAGTTGAATAGAGAGACCAAGAAGTCGTTGCTTATCAAACCGCCAATACCCAGCGAGCTATGTCCGAAGGTTCTATATGTAAATTCTGCTGCAATCAGTATTCGCCCCGCCGATTTCGCTGCACAATTTTCAGCGAAGAGGTATATAGCTGGCAGGTTTAGCATTAGCTCAAGAGCCGCAGTTAGTGTTGCTCTTAAGGGGGGTTAGGGTTTTGAGGTAAAAAAGGCTTTTTTTGCGAATTTATGTCTTAAATATGGATTGAGTAATTTTATTGGGAACTTTTTGTACATTATTGAGCACACTTTTCACAATGTAGGGTATTTTTGAAAACTACTTGTTCAAAGTCCGTGTTTTTGGGTGGAAATTGGGCTCGATTTAACGAAGAAAAGGCTAATTGTTTAACAAATCACCTAGAAAAGATATTTCAATCTAATTGCCCAAAGAACACAGCTAACGAATCGCTCGAGTCTTTCAAGCCTTCACCTTTCTAAAATTATTAGGATCATAAAGGAATTTAATCCAAAAAAGTCGACAGGACAAGATAAATTACCCCAAAAATGCTAATTGTGTTACCAAATATTGCTGTAGAGGTGCTCTCTCTGCTCTTCAATGCAATTCTTAGTTTCGGATACTATCCAATTTCATGGAAAAAGCCGCAGATTAATTTGATAGATAAACCTGAGAACGACTTAACACAGGCTGTCTTTCGAAAATATTTGAAAAACTGTTTCTATCAAAATTGTCTCCTTTCCTCCACGAAAATAACAGAATACTAACGCATCAATTCGGATTTCGCGCAAAACATAGCACGGTAGAACAAGTAAATAGAATTACTAACGAAATAAGAAAAGCATTTGAGCACAGAGAGTACTTCTCAGCTATTTTTCTAGATCCGTTTGATAATGTGTGGCTTTGTGTGTTTTATATAAGATTAAAAACATTCTCCCTTTGGAATTGTACATATAAAACATTGGAGTTTTATTTAAATTGGCTTTTAAATAAAAAAACAAGTAAGGAAGGGCTAAGTTCGGGTGTCACCGAACATTTTATACTCTCGCATGGTAAAGTGATAATCGAGATTTCATAATACGTCATTTACATATTTTTCAAATACCCTATTTTTGTAAAGTTTTATTCCGCTATCATCATTGGTTCCTAATGTTTATACTCGTATTATACAGAGAAGGCATCAGATGGAATTCAAAATAGCTTTATATTGGAAGAAGGCGTGGTTGTGAACCGATTTCACCCATATTTCGTACATGTCATCAGGGTGTTAAGAAAATATTATATACCGAATTTCATTAAAATCGGTCTAGTAGCTCCTGAGATATGGTTCTTGGTCCATAAGTGGGCGGCGCCACGCCCATTTTCAATTTTTAAAAAAAGCCTGGGTGCAGCTTCCTTCTGCAATTTCTTCCGTAAAATTTAGTGTTTCTGACGTTTTTTGTTAGTCGGTTAACGCACTTTTAGTGATTTTCAACATAACCTTTGAATGGGAGGTAGGCGAGGTTATTATCCGATTTCTTCCATTTTTGAACTGTATATGGAAATGCCTGAAGGAATTTATAGAACTCTATAGAATTTGGTTGACATAGTTATAGTAATTTCCGAGATATGTACAAAAAAATTAGTAGGGGGCGGGGCCACGCCCACTTTTACAAAAAAATTACTCCAAATATGCCCCTCCCTAATGCGATCCTTTGTGCCAAATTTCACTTTAATATCTTTATTTATGGCTTAGTTATGACACTTTATAGGTTTTCGGTTTCCGCCATTTTGTGGGCGTGGCAGTGGGCCGATTTTGCCCATCTTCGAACTTAACCTTCTTATGGAGCCAAGGAATACGTGTACCAAGTTTCATCATGATATCTCAATTTTTACTCAAGTTACAGCTTGCACGGACGGACGGACGGACAGACAGACATCCGGGTTTCGACTCTACTCGTCACCCTGATCACTTTGGTATATATAACCCTACATATGACTCTTTTAGTTTTAGGACTTACAAACAACCGTTATGTGAACAAAACTTTAATACTCTCCTTAGCAACATTGTTGCGAGAGTATAAAAAGGCTTTTTTTGCGAATTTATGTCTTAAATATGGATTGAGTAATTTTATTCGGACCTTTTGTGCATTATTGAGCACACTTTTGGTATTTTTCAAAACTACTTTTTCAAAGTCCGTGTTCTTGGGTGGAAATTGGGCTCGATTTAACGAAGAAAAGGCTAATTGTTTAGCAAATCACCTAGAAAAGATATTTCAATCTAAATGCCCAAAGAACAAACACAGCTAACGAAAAGATCGAGTCTTTTAGGACTTCACTTTCGGAAATTATTAGAATCATAAAAGAGTTTAATCCAAAAAAGTCGCCAGGACATGATAATATTACCCCAATAATGTTAATTGTGTTACCAAATATTGCTGTAGAGGTGCTCTCTCTGCTCTTCAATGCAATTCTTAGTTTCGGATACTATCCAATTTCATGGAAAAAGTTGCAGATTATCTTGATAGATAAACCTGAAAAAGACTTAACACAGACTGCCTTTCGAAAATATTTGAAAAAACTGTTACTATCAAAGATGTCTCCTTTCCTCCACGAAAATAACAGAATACCAACGCATCAATTCGGATTTCGTGCGAAACATGGCACGATAGAGTAAGTAAATAGAATTACTAACGAAATAAGAAAAGCATTTGAGCACAGAGAGTACTTCTCAGTTATTTTTCTAGATCCGTTTGATAAGGTGTGGCTTTGTGTGTTTTATATAAGATTAAAAACATTCTACCTTTGGAATTGTATACAACATTGGAGTCTTATTTAAATTGGCTTTTAAATAAAAAAAACTCCAAACTTAGCCTAGGCAACAAAGTGCTTTAAATAATGCGGTCATAAAGCCTTGGATGTACATATTACATTCAACTGTGGGGTACGACATGTGCAAATAAAAATGATTAGAACAATCACTTGTTCGCCATGGTAAAGAAAAAAGTAGAGGACAGCAGAATCAAATATACATCTAAGCTCCGAGATCACTCAAACCCATTTGCTAATGCATTGGTACATTCCTGCGATCAAACACGCCTAAAGAGAAGAGATATGCATGTGTACTAAAGAGCAACGTATCACCAAAACAGCTCAATCACTTGCTTGAGCTTGTCTACTTTTTAATTATAAGGGTCTGCTAGGGAACCTCGCTCCGGACTATATATTCGATAGTTACAGAAAGCGAGTTGATGACCACCATGTCGCCAAGAGATTGCCGTTTAATCCACATAGATATTTTGAGTGTCATAACAGACTTAAATCTGTAGTATTACTTCTTGAAGGCAATAATACTAAAATTCTAATCCGTACCTAGTCTCACCAATTCATGGCGCCACTGGAACACACCAAAACTATGAGCTTCACCGGGCGAATCTGCTTCAAAGACGTTACTAACTGTCGTCCTATCGATCGGAAAGGTGATGAGTATCTGAGATTCACAAGATTTGATCTATACATCGATTAGAGGATTAAAACAGAGTCGGACCAAACCCTTTTAGGTTCCATTATACCGAATTATTTGATCGTTTCGACACAGAATTGTGGAAAACTAGACTATTAAATTTGAGAAATTAAGCAATGAAGTGCTGTCTCCTCCACCTTAACTCCCAGATTTTACATTGTGCAACTTATCGGACCGTCTTGGTGCACTACTTGCAAATGATATTTTCACTGGTTAATCGATTGGACGAAGTATTCAAAAACAAAACATTGAAACGAGCTTTCGTCATCCTATAGCTTTACTTAAAGTGAAAATCGTTATCGTAGATCGTTACAGAAGGAGACGAGCAAAAACAATAGATATAAATAACCAAAAATTCTTTACTGTAATTATATTTTAATGGGTTAAATAAAATACATTTCCTTGAAATAGCTAATTACTGTGAATTTAGCTAGTATAAAACCTAATCGATAGCTCCACAAACCTCGCATTATTTCCGAGCATTATCCACAGGCAACATGGCCCTAGCAAACAATTGTCTACCGGTACTGCTCATCATCTTCGCAGTGGTTACGGCATGCAGTGCCATAGATGCCAATGAAAGTACAATACAGGGTCGGCCATAGAGTCGCATTTACGGTGGGCAAAATGCCGCTGAAGAACGATTTCCGTATCAGGTTTTAGTGATACGATCGGGAGATGGTTACATCGTAGTCTGAGGCGGAGCGATTATCTCGAGGAACTATGTTTTGACAGCAGCGCACTGTGTGAATGGGTAAACTTCTGCTAAGTATGAAATTCTCTTTAATTTTAAATCAAGACGATCTACCCTACAGATACTCCCCTTCGGACTATTCGATACGTGTCGGCACTGTGAAATTTAATTCAGGTGGCGTTGTAATAAAAGTGGCTGAGGTGAAAATACATCCGCAATATAGAGAGAATAACTATGATATCGCCTTGCTGAGACTTAGTAGCCCATTAAGCTTCAATGATAAAATTAAACCGGTACCACTTGCATGCACCGATTTTCCTGTCTTCGCCGCCGGACATTTTTCAATAAATTAATTTAAGTCCTAAGATGTTATTTTTGGTTTTACGGCAATTAGACATGCCGGGAACAGAGGCCATCTGATAAAATCGACACGGACTGGATCATTTAAACAAACAGAATCGATCAAATTTTCAACTCGACTGATCATCCTGATAATTTATATAAATATATAAATAACCCTAACTCGCCTACTTTCAGGTGACACAGGCAACCGTTAAGTGAATAAAACTATTATGCTCTGTAACATCATTTTAGTCTTTCACATACTATTTAATATGTAGTCATCTTATTGCCAAACGTTTGCCAGAAACAATTAAGGAAGACCAGTGTCTACCTGTTGCCGAACATAAGCCATTTTGCCTAGATTGGGTAGTCGCAAGACAACTGTTTACTGTGGGCTCAGTCAGGTGGCCTACGGTTTCGTTCTCAAAATTCAAGTCTCCGGAGGCGGACGGCATCTTTCTAGTACTTTTGAAACAAGGAGAAAAGGTGGTACTGCCCTATCTTGTTCAGCTGAAGAGAGATATCCTGGCGCTGGCGTATATCCCTGAACCATGGAGGACCGCGAAGGTGATCTTTATACCGAAGGTAGGTAGGAAGAGAAATAATATAGACTAAGCAGTCTAACTTCCTTCTTATTAAAGAGTATGGAAAATATTGTGGACCTCGAAATAAGATCGAAGGCGCTGATAACGTCACCTCTTCATGCGAACCAGCATGCTTACAGAGCAGGCAGATTAACCAATACCTGCCAACCTCTGAGATAGAGAGTTCGCTGGGAAAAGGAAAGGTAATGTATGCGCGTTCCTAGACATCGAAGGTGCCTTGGACAATGCGTCTCACATGAGCTTAGCAAGAGCACTGGAGAAAGGGAATGTGGTGGCACCGGCGCATAGATGGATAGAAGCCAGACTTTGCACCAGAATAGCTGAAACCACAGTAGAAGATACCAATATTCGTCTCGGTACTACAAAGCGCTGCCCACAAAGAGAAATACTATCACCTCTGTTGTGGAGCCTCGTCGTGGACAAATTACTTATTTGCTAACTAACAATGAAACCCGGTATCAAGGATATTAGGGACGGCATTGTTGTCATAGCCAGAGCAAAATCTGAAGACACTCTCTGCGATATCGTAAAAAGTGCACTAAGCCTAGCCAAGGGATGGTGCAGATGTGGTGGACTAAACATCAACGACTTGAAGACGACCACCGTCCCATTTACCTAACGCTCGGGGGAACTCGGGAGACTAATATGGTCAGATATTTTGGTGGACTCACGCTCGGTTCCGCAGGGGTCGCAGGACCACACACAAAACTCTTCATACTTATTGGTAGTTTTCCGAGCAGATTCCAAGCAGAAGTATTTGCTATAAGTCGGTGTGCGGCTGCTCCGCAGTGATGAAGCAGTGGGTAGGGAGAAGCATTGGCACCAACTAACCATGCGAAGTTGCAAATAGGTGGTTACCACCTTAAAATGTTTACATATGAAATCAACCTTCCAAGTTAAAAACTCATGCTACTTATCGTCTTCTACACTGGCCATTATAAGCTCAAGAAGCACTTATTTAATATGGGGTAAGCTTATTGTGCGAATTACCGGTTCTGCGACTTGCAGTCTGAAACACCAGACACCTGCTAATTGACTGCACAGCAGTCAGTAGGCGCAGGATAAAGCCCCTTGGATCCATGTTTCCATATAGGGATCATATCGCCTCAACAGCGCCTAGCAGTATATTTGAATTTATCAATTTGCTGGAGCTAGTTGAGACGTTGTGACGTAAGAGGGGGCACAATACACCCTATGTCGCAGTGCAATCCTCATTTACTAAGTAATGTAATGCCAAAATATTGTAAACTTCCGATAAAAAATATATAATATTTTCTTGCCAAGGAATGTAGTAGGGTACCGCCAGTCATAGAGTAGATATAACGTTAGTTTCCCATTTACTCTACTACGCATTTCATTTTTTGCTGTAAACTTTCATTGATTTGCATTTTACAAGCTTTACGAAACTTTCATTGAAGTTCACTGTACGCTTCTGAACTTTCATGGACTGCAAAAAAAAACGAAACAAAACGCACAACGTGTCAAAGTAAATTTGTATAGAAATCCCAAATGACATTTGCAAGTAGAGTTAAATTTATTTGCACTTGGCAAACTTTTAAGGTGTCAAATTCATCAAAATGTTCAACGAGCCAACGCACCAAAGTATATTAGCCAAATTAATAAAGAAGATGAATGGCAAAGTCAAAAATTGTCGCACACCACTAAGCTACGGCAATTTGATACCGAATAAGCTACGTATCGAGCGTGAAGTCAAGCATTCATTATAAGCGCTTGAGAGGTTATTTCAACCATATTAAGCCAACATCGCGGCCACACACCATACAAGAGCATACAAAGCAAAATTTCACACATAACAATTTAGCAAATATAGCAATTTAATAATTTCCTTTGGCAAATAAACACACACATAAACACCACGAGTAGCATGAGAGCCCGAGCGAGCGACTTAAAAGCCACTTCAAACTTTTCTATCACAAGTGTTGTTAATATACATACATATCGCTCATTTGCTGCAAAACCGGCATAAATCAAAAAACGTGATTTTTGAGTTAATGATGCAGAATTGTTCGTTATATCATACTTCATGTTGAGTGAAAAATTCATATGAATACCTCCTATATGCTCCGCTTGAGAAGAGAATATGATTCCTCTTTTCCGTGGATGGTTGGAGTCAGTTGAAAACTGTTAACGCGTTTTCTGGCAAATCGATTTTTTTGACTTATGCCGGTCTTGCAGCAAATGAGCGATATGTATATGATGCGATACGCAAGCACATATGTAGCATACTTGCAGGCGTGTGGCCAAATGTATGTAATTGTAGCGTTGTATTTTACGCGAATACACTTTTTTAATGCCAGATAAGCGATTGTGCGGACTCGCAACATGTGGGCGTGCTCGACACGCTCGATTGAGTATTTGTGCGCGCGTGGTTATGAGGAAAGAAAAAATGTGTAAATTCATGTGTGCAGCATTTTGTAGCATACATATCGGCGCTTATTTAGCAAATTACAGTTTTAACTTTTTAATGACAAGTCACTTGTTTGTGGCTTTGTGCGGGTGTGCCGCGATAAATGAAGGCGAACATGCAAATTATACCAGCAACGCGCAATTGGCGACACGCCCCCACTTTTTGAACCAAAGTTTATATCTAAGAGATATAATGATATGCTGCGTAAGCTAGCTATACTCGTATAAGAATTGTTTAACAAATATGATAAGAGCGGGTGATAGTGACAGGCATTTTTGTGATTAAAAATATTTCTTCTTTTCTTCCATTTACTTTTCAGTTTCGATTTATCTCACTTGCCTTCTCATTACGACTGAGCATTACTTTCGAGCATTTTTTAGAGAAAGAGGAGATGCACAACTTAGTTAACGAAATTTCGAAACATATCGTGTACCTAGACCCCTAAGTTGGAAAAACTGTAAATTTTTATGGGTAAGCTATTGCAAGTTGAAGGGCGAAGCGGGACGCATTTGCAGGCAAAAAAACGAGACAGGCCGAAATGCGTGAGTATGAAGAGCTTGACAAGCTGGCCGACAGGGGTAATGCTCGAAAATTCTACAAAAAGATGCTGCGACTAACAGTAGGTTTCAAGACCGGAGCATACTTTTGTAGCACCCGCAGAGGTGGTCTAGTGACTGATGCCCAGAGCATACTAAAACTATGGAGGGAACACTTCTCCTGCCTGCTGAATGGCAGCGAAGGCATAACACCAGCAAATGGCGAAACCAGCCATGAAGGAGTTCGAATAGCAATTACCCGACTGAAGAATAACAAAGCGACATGGGCCGATAGATTGCCGGCCGAGCTTACTGATAAGAAGCATGCATCAGGTTCTTTGTAGAATATAGTCGGACGAAAGCATGCCCGACGATTGGAATTTAAGTGTGCTCTGCCCAATCCACAAAAAGGGAAACCCCACAATCTGCGCCAACTACCGTGGGATTAGCCTCCTCAACATCGCATATAAGGTTCTATCGAGCGTATTGTGTGAAAGATTAAAGCCCACCGTCAACAAACTGATTGGACCTTATGAGTGTCGCTTTAGACCTGGAAAATCAAAAACTGACCAGATATTCACCATGCGCCAAATCATGGAAAAGACCCGTGAAAAGAGGATCGAAACGCACCACATCTTCGTCGATTTCAAAGCCGCTTTTGCCAGCACGAAAAGAAGCTGCCTTTATGCCGCGATGCCTGAATTATCCCTCAAAAGCTCCGTCAGGATCGGGAAGTATCTCTCCGAACCGTTAGATACCAAACGAAATTTCAGGTTTAAGACAAAGCGACTCCCTGTCGAGCTGCAGAACTAAATAGAGCAGGTATCATCTTCTATAAGAGTTTACAGCTGCTACATTTCGGGAGAAAAGTTCTGCAAAAGGTTTGTGGTCCTTTGCACATTGACCACGGCGAATATCGCATTCGATGGAACGATGAACTGTATGAGAGATACGACGACATTGACATAGTTCAGCGAATTAAAAAGCGACTACGCTGGCTAGTTCATGTCGTCTGAATCAATGAAAGCACTTCAATTCTGAGAGTATTCAACGCAGTAGCCGACGGGAGAAGCAGAAGAGGAAAATCTTCACTCCATTGGAAAGACCGGGTGGAGAAGCACCTGGGTTAGCTTGGAATTTCCAATTGGCGCTACATTGCTATAATCCCGTAAGCGGTGTCTACGCCAATCGAGAAGAAAAATAATAGATCTATATTAATCCATAGATTTTTTACACGAAACCAAACCAAATATATTCTGTTTTTCAATATTTGTTGAAATGCAATGTTTTTTTTTTTTTTTTTGGGAAACATCTTCGGATTTCATATCATTTTCACTGCACTTTTTTTATTTGATAATGGAATTTGAAATACTAAATGCCTTACATTTTATACCACCCTTAGACCCACACCCACAAAATAGAGCTCAACTTTTTTCACAAGGAAATATTCGTACCATTGAGAATTCTGGTTATCTACGTCACTACAAAGCACAGAGTTGTTCTGTGGCTTCTTGCATGTAACCGCCATTGTACATTAACGTCAAGGGATATGAAAGATTGATGATGATAAGAATATGCGAGTAAAAGAAAAATGCTGAATGTTATTTTTTTCATTTATAACGACTTTGAATGTCAACATGAAGACTGTCATACAACTAGTAACGTCATAAAAGAGAAATCAACAAAAATATGAATGAAATATGGAAACTGGGAAAACGTCGTACAAACGAGCTAGTGTTGTATACAGAAAGTATATGAACCTTGGTGTTTAACTGACAAGCGGTCTGTCTGGCCCTGATCAGAGTATATTAAATTTGACAAGATGTTCAAAATACACAGAAGGAAGCGTCGCAGACCCTATAAAAAGTATTAGTACCTTTACGTAATTGAAAGGTCTGAAATAACGATCTGAAAATTTTCCTACGTTCTCTTCTCCTCATGATGCTGTTAATTTGTCGGCGCCGCCGATATCGGACCACTATTGAATATAGATGACATACAAACTGAATGAGCGGAATAAAGTTATGTATGGAAAACTTTTTTATTTAGAGAGATATCTTAACGAAATTTGACATAGATTATAACCTAAGACAACATAATAATCTCCGACAGTATTGTTTAGATCGCACTACTATAGCACATAGCTACCATTTAAACAGACCGATCCTAACCAAGTTCATGTATGGGAATTTTTTTTAGTTTTCAGGATATCTTCACGAGTTTTGGAACATATTTTTATACAAGCAAACACTACAATCTCCTAATATATGGTTTCGATCGGACCACTGTAGCATATAGCCACCAAACAACTTGACCAATCAATATCAAGTCCTTGTAACGAAACCTTTTCATTTCACAAATTATCTTCCCGAAATTTGGCATGGATTATTATCTAAGTCAACGCTACAATCTTCGGTAATTTTATTCAGATCGTATTACTATAGAATACGAGTATAGCTGCCATAGACCAAACTCAAAATAAAAAGCTGTTTATACCCTTACGGGCTATAACAAATGTCCATATAAAGGTATTATAACTTCGGTACAGCCGAAGTTAACGTTATTTCTTGTTTTTTTTTCTTCTAAAAATATGAAAGGCACGCGTTGGACATGTCGTTCATGAATATTTGGGTATGAGTAAGCTCTGTGAAAATTAAAAACGATAAGGATTTCATGAATTGGACTTCGGATGGCTTCAGCATCCACCAAGTTCACCGGATTTTGTCCTCAGCGACCTTCTCAGGTCATCAGACCGCAAGAGAATACTCACTTAAAATAATTAAAGTAACTATGAACTAATCGCTGAGACAAATGCCATTAAGTCCTCGAAAGTCAGAAGGAAGGAAGGAATGAAAAGTCCTTGAATGATAAATATACTGGTATAAAGACCATTAAATCTTCGAAAGCTAGAACAGTTCGCTGAAGAGAAATCCTTGATTCATTAACTGCACGAAACCACCTCCAAACGTCGTCCAATTGCAAATTAAACCCAAAAGAGAGGATTTTAATTCACCAAACTATTAATATATGCATACTAAAATACATTCCTCTGCACGGTAATATTATTCGGAGCGCTGCAAAAATTAATTGGCTGCATTTGCTAAGGTTGTTTGTCCTCTAAATTTTATTTTAACCTCCACAGTTGGCATGGCAACCATGCACTGGTGGCGAGTCCTCCAACGAACCATCGATGGCAGCATCAATGAGTGAACTTTATGATTACACATGCTGCATAAATTCAGTTATTAGCCAACTATGGCTGCAAACCAACTAATAAGCCCAGTTAGAGAGAAGGGGCAAACCATAACGGACGCATGGCCATAATCAGCAGGCAGCACAACTAACAATAGCAGCACCATCAGCGCTGGCGTCATCCACAGCCGCGGCCACAAAACAAATTCAATGGCGAGAGCTTAGCAAAGAATTAAAACAAACAGCATAGTAAGCACATTAACATGGCATAATGCAAACACATACACGAGCTGGGAGCGTGTGGGAGTGGCTTTGCTAATGGAAGTGCTGATATACAGCAGGCAAACGCACATACACCCATGCACATGCACATACACATGGAAGAGCGCGAAGGTTGCGCAATGCTCAAATTAGCGCCGGCTTAGAAACATAGCCAAAAGTACATATGTACATATGTATATGTGCATAGAAATGGCAAATAGAGGAGAAAGCACAAAGCTGAAATACAAACAAGAAGTCAGAATGTGCACAGTGAGGAAAGACAATGAAACAAAGTGTAATAGAAATGTGAATAGACACAGTCAAGTTCTGTGCGAAATGTTAAATGATTTAATTAATAATTATGGTCACCGTGTGTGTGTGCGGAGTGAGCGACTCAGCAGTTGGCCTGTTTCTATTGCGCTTTAAGAGGGCATGCGGCCACACATGGCAGTTAATCGTTCGACATTGCAGCGCACGCACACAACGTTACAAACACGTTTCGGGCCGATCGCGTATACAAAACATTCCACAAATATTACTTTGGCATGTGCTCTATGTTTTATTTCACGTTAGCTGGATTTAGGGAAGTGAAGGGGCGGGTTTGATATACAACAGGCAGATTAGAAAAAATGTTAGTCAGCCAAAATTAAATCATATACATATACGGTTTTAATGCTAGATGGAGAGTGTGCTTATTCGCTTATGGTATGTAGGCATGTATTTATATTGGGTAGTCGAAAAAGTCTTTTCGTATTTCTAATCAAACAACAACTTATTTTTTTTATACTATATATATACTAATAAATAAATAAATAAATATGTACCATTTCGTTCGACCACTTTTTGCAATTTTCCCGCTAGAGACATTATTCCATAAGTGCAAAAGTTATCTGGTTTCTTCGCGAAAAACTGCAACAAGTAATTTTCACAGGCTTCTCGTGAAGCCAACTTTATTCCATTAAAGGAGTTCTGCATTGACCGAAACAAATGGGAGTCCGATGGTACAAGAGCAGGACTATATAGATGCATTAAAACTTCCCAGTCAAGCAGAGTCATCAAAAATGTGTGTGGCCTAGCGTTGTGCTGATGGAAGACGAAGGCCCTTTCTGTTGATCAGTTTTGGCCGTTTTTTTTTAGATTGCTTGTTTCAATCTCATCAGTTATTGACAGTGAAATGTAAAATAAATCGTTCGACCGGGCTGAAGCAGCTCGTAGTGAATGATTCCTTTCCGATTCCACCAAATACTCAGCATTCGCTTCAGAAGTGGTTCGATTTCATTTCGTTTCAGGAAAGAATCGCAGATTTGAATTCGGTCCATTAAATTTTTCACAGACAATTCATGTGATACCCAAACATCGAGCTTCTTTTTGTAGCCAGCCTTTTTTAAATGGTTCAAAACCGTTTTATGATGAGTGTTAGGTTCCTTAGCGACGTCATTGCTGCTTATGTGACAGGCCTGGTCAATCTTTTCCATAATTTCACCGACTTTTTCAACGATAGATCGACCAGAGCAAGGTGCATCTTTCCCATCGAAATTTCCAGATCGGAAGCGAGCAACAATGGTTCGTGTTACACGAACTGATACAGCATTGTCTCCGAAAACTTAACAAATTTCATTGGTGGCTTGCGTGGCATTCTTATCTTTTTTATACAAAAATTTCAAAATACAGCGAATTTCTTCATTATTTTCATTAATTTTTGAACACCTGTAACTTTTTTCAACTTCCCCGAATTAAATTTTTTGGTTAAATGAGGCTTAAAATCTCACCTTTTCAACACTATACGGTATGACGCAATGTGATTGGTAGCACTGGAGATATACGACTGCAACGACACCTATTGACAAAATACGAAAATACTTTTTCGACTAGTCAATATAGGAGTATTAGAGCTGGTTGATTTGCATGGAACTCAAAGAAAGGAAAAAATCCCATATGCGGTATAATTTCCACGGGTCATACTGAACAACTTTGCCTAAGAGACTATGTGTCTAAAACCGGTTTTGAGCCAGCGATTTTCGAGCGAAGTTTGTTGTGAGATCATAAAAATTTGTTCGTTAGTTTTTGAGATATCCGAATGAAATTGAATAAGTAGGTGCTTTTTGATATTCTCTTGACCATGTCGGAAACAGTCAGATCGGACAACTATATCACATATGTATCTCCTATACAACCGATTGTTTGGATTTTTAAACTTCGCCTTAGAAAGGCACAGACTCGAATCTAAAAAATTCCCACATACACGATTTTATATAAAAAAAATCACCGGCTCTAATCTATATACCATCTGATCAAATTTGAACCGGACTTGTATAATACAATTCTTTATAATCGCCTTTTAAATAGATTTCTTAGCAGATACAAGCAAGCCATGCTTAACTATATCGATGTTATCATCATTAACAGAGTAGGATGGGCTACGGCCAGTTTTCGATGAAAGCGACATTCGCTGAATGCTTTGTGCCACCCGAATACTTCTGTTCGTGATACAATAGACCTCACAAAACACTTCTGCAACATTTTCAACGATTCTGTAGAGACGTTTTCTTTGAAAACACAAAATTTCAAGCAAAGTCATTGTTGAATTTTGCTGTTTGTTTTTTTGCATGTTCGCGTGGCAAGCAAACAGCTGCCAAACACAAACTTTTAACATTTGAAAATCCAACTTCGCATGAAAATAAAAATGTGTTGGACCAATATACAATAAGTTATCGATTCGGTTTGGTTTGTATTCACAGTACCAGGTCAGATTGTTTACGTATTCCAAATTATATTTATGTTATGGCCTAACCGAATAGATGTTAATATTTTATTTTTCCGGTAGGTGGCAACTCTTTTAATAATCGAATGCCTATATTGGAGGTCCTGATTTTCTCAATCAATGGGTTGTAACTCTATTTAAAGAAAAATCTTTCCCGATTATTAGTCGCAAATCTTTGTGAAGCGTTTTACATATTTTATTGAGTTTTGTTTAAGTTTGACACCTAATTTACCCTTAAACTCAGCTGTACTTTTTCGAAAAATAGCAACACCTTTCTTAAACTGTAGGCCTTCTTCTTTTTCTGAATGCTGTTTTCACGCATGTTTTGTTTTACAGGGCTTGTCTGGAAAGTAATAGGACTGAGTCGATTTAAAAAAAATTTATTAACAAATCGTTACAATTCTTTAAAAACTTTTAAAATAGGCTTCTTCTGCGTCGATGCATTGGAGGCGCTATGGAAGGCATCCTCCGGAATAGCCTTGAGAGCCGAAGTGCATGCTGCTTGGATCCCCCTTCATCGGCCATTTCAGGCAAAGGAAACAAAAAAGAGTCCGGCGGGCCACACCTGGGCTATAGGGCGGCTGCGGAAGCATTTAGATGCCGGCCTTGGTTAGGTAGCTGTTCACAAGAAAGGCGGTGTGAGCCGGGGCCTTTTCGTGGTGCAACTTCTAATTGGCTGCGATGTCTTATCGGACCCGATTGACACTTCGTTTGAGTCTCTTGAATACTTAGTCGGCGGTCTGAGTTCAAAACTTTGCGCACACGAGTCACATTGTCGGTGTTTGTCGCATTCGCAGGTCTCCCAGCACGGTCTTCATCAACCAACGACCTCTTCCCGGCCTTATAAAAAAAGCTTGGTGCCATCGAAACACACCACACCACTACATTTAGTAATATTATCCTTACCACTTTTCTATTGCATAGTAAGCTGGAAACTTAATTTTTGTGTCTAATTTCTAGATTTTCGGAATATTTTAAGCCTGACCCTCATATTGAATTTCTTACTTTTTTCGAAAATGGCAAAATTTCAAACCGGAAATTTGCATTATCAAATATTCGTATATATAAAAGTACAAATTATTTTTGTCCTTCGATTATTTTCAGACCATGAGTAAGCTTTCTGGACAAGAAAAATCGCAAAATCCACAAGCTCTCATACCAGTTTTCCCAATCATCTCCAAGGCTAAGAAAAAATTAATATGCTTTCGTTCATATCAGATTGTCTGAAACTGAAACTGACCGACTGATAACAAATGTGCTGCTAGATATACATAAATATTCCAAGTCCAACTGCAGTCCAACTCTGCAATTTCACAAAGGAACAAAGAAGAGAAATGAGTTAGAAAGACAACAAAGAGTCGTAAAAAACCGTTTCTAGGGAAAAGCAAAAGTAAAATACGCACACAAACCATTAAGAAATTCATTATCATAAGAAAATGAAGAGTTTGTATTAACACAAAACTCTTTTTAAAATAATAAAAAAGAAAATTGATAAAATAATAGAATATTTACTACCGAAAACTCCATAGAAATCCCGATAAAGATCGGCAATTAAAAAGAAAAAATTAATATATGTCCAAAATTTCCCAACAGGGTCAGCATCCGATGGATTTTTTACATTACTCCGTCAACAAGCGACTCTTCCGCGAATTGCTGTAAGTTTACGATAAAAACTGTCGTTCTGGCGAGCAATAAAGAGGGCCTCCCACATGCTCAGAACGCCGTAATGTATGCAACATGCCTGTTATTAGGCTAATTACACACATCAGCCAGCAACATTAGCGTAAAGAGTCAGGGCAAAAAACGCCGGGCAAAGCAGATGAACTGCGGGTTCGAGGTGTCTCTCGCGCGATTCCAGCGCTTTCATAATTATGCGCGCACCGCACACAAACAAAGTCATATCACACTCATATAACAGTTCAGTTCATAAACGAGACTTTTCCGCCACCCACTATTGCTGCATACATCTGGGCGGTGAAGAATATATGTAAGTATTTATGGCTGGGTGAAAGTGGAAGCAAAAAATCAACCGATTGAACGTGGTGTTGTTCATTGGAGGTGTTCATTGAGTCAAGTCAAGGCCAAACGTCGCCATGGCAACTCTGGTTTTAATTAAAGCTAATAGCAAAACAATTAGCTTTGCCGCTGTTAAGTGAGTTTCGGCGGCAGCATCTAGCTAGCGGTGTAGATGATGTGCGAAAGATTGCTAGTTTATATCTTTTTGCTCTACTTCTCGACTACTTTTGAGGATATTGGAATTTCAAAGAGTAAGTTTTTGTAGGGAAAAGTTTTACGATATCATTGGCATTCCTAAATTTTGTGTAGAGTAATTTGTGTAATGTTTTTCAAAGTTGGAAGGCCTACATAAGGCGGTTGTTGTGGAGAGAAGTTGTCGATTTGACTATCCTTGTCTGAATATAAATCATTGCCCTTTTCGATAACTCAGACCGGATATTCCAGAAAGATCATAAAATTGGTCTTTTTTTTATAATATCTGGCAATCAACCTATTCTTGAGCCTCTGCAAAAAAAAAAAAACTCTCTTGTATCAAAAAACGAAAAACCACGAGCAATAAATTAACGGTAATCCTCGAAATCAATCGCTCCACTTAACGACTACAAGAATAACCACAGATTCTATTAGCATATTTAATTAAGTCGCACAAAGTTGGTTAAGAATGCGATTATAAGCAGTTATATATAGGTCTGTAGTACACACCCGCATGCCTACAAACTCAAACTACGAATAATTAATCTGTGCCACTTGGCACATTGTTCGGAGAAGTGACTGCCACAATAAGAAAGCAGCGCTCGGCTGACAAACTTAACCAAATAGAGTATTAGTGTGCATTAAGTGAGAAAACTGAGGACAACTGATTTCTGAGAATGAAAATACCAGCACGCAAGGGTATTTACTTACAAATACACTAACAAAACACGAAGAAACCTGTAATTTAGAAGAGATGGCAGACGGCGAAGCATTGTGCAAATAGTTTGCACTACTTTGTATATAATTTGTTGTTGTGTGGATGAAATGAAATGCCGGCACTATGAAAATAATGAAAGTAAGGCAATCAGTCCTGAGCGAAGCAGCTTAAGGAGCTCTTTAAGGGCAAAGTGCATACTTATATATTAGCATACAGGTGGGCAGGCATTCATAATTCGTGGAGCGCAGTAAATCTAAAGTAGCCATCTAGTTAGTGTAATTGCCATAATGAATTTTTATGGCGTACGTTGGAAGCGAAATACACAGAAAGAGTAAAAAGAAAAGGTGTAAAACGGCAACCAAGCGATTTTATATAAACATATACTATATATAACTAATACACCGACCAATAAAATCGGCATAAGATTTTATTCTTTTCATTAAGATACCTCACATACAATCACCAATCACCAATCATATGGAGTAGTCAGCCTATTCTATCAGCCTATCCTGATATTAGTCATAAGGCGGCTAGGTCAAGTTTTTGCCCACTTTTATATATTTTAGGCACAAAGGCACATTTGTTATGAGTAAAACATGCTTTGTAATTTTCATTGGGATAACTTAAATATTGGCCGATATATGCGGTATAAAGACTCCCGTAAGTTCGAAAATCTTTATATTAGGTATAAGGGAGCCCAGGAAAGTGTTGACCCGATTCAATCCATTTTTGATACACAGAGTTAGTATTGTCAGGAAAGGTTTCTGTTTCAAATTTTCAATTATATATCGCACACATTGCCCGATATTTTCGGTCAAAACTCAACTATAGATACTGAGGTTCACATATTCGATACCTAGGGGCTTGAACAGTTTTGGTTGGATTTGTGCAATTTTTGGTCATAAGGTGGCATACTTTAGAAGTTATTAGTGCAAAATTGTATCCCGTTACATTAATTACTTTTTGATTTCTGTACTGGAAAGTGAAATAATCAAATGGAATTGTGTTATATGGAAAGTAAGAGTGGTTGTAGTTCGATTTCGCCTATTTTTGCACTGTGACATTGGAATATGATAATGCCTCGTACTAAATTTAGTTGAAATCCGTCGTTCGGGTCCCGAGATAGTAATTTGGGAGATATGTACATTAAACTTATTAAGGGGCTATACCAGTGTGACGCATGAAAAATTAGGCGATTTTCGTGAATTTTTTTAAAAGAAAGTACTAGATTGAATGTTTCGACGTTCTATGGACGTAATAAAGTATATTTTTAGCTATATTAAAAAAAAAAAAATTTTACAAAAATATTGAAAAATAACGGAGTAATGTGCTGTCTGCGGAAGTGCCAAAAAAAAAGTACCTCAACTGCTGGCATGATTCCGGTCGATTGAGTAGCTGAAACAAAAAACTTCAAAATGTTTATTAAACTTATTTTCTATACAATGGACTACGATCTTTGAAAAATATCAAAAATTAAGAAAATGGCGCAATTTTAAAAAAAAAAATCGGTTTTTTACGAAAAAAATTGTCGTTTTTTTAATGCCAAATTGACAATTTTCAGCCAATCAAAAAGATCGTAGTCTATTGTATAGCAAATGTATTCAACTATATCCAGTTTTAATTTGAAGTCGATCGGTTAATTTCTCGTTGAGTTATAATGTCAGCAAATTTGAAAAATGTCGTTTCGAGAAAAACGCGTTTAAAGTTTCACTTATATATGTTTGCACCTCTGAGCGGTCGCTATTTAGAACGCTGCCATTCAAAAACTATTTAAAATACGACCTCGCCGATTTCACAGGATATTTTTGAATATATAAGCTATCGAAAAGAGCAAAAAAAAAAAAATTTTTTTTTTTGAAAGTGTCACACTGGTATAGCCCCTTAAAGAGCGGGCCAAGTGTATAGCAAAATAAAAGTAAGTAAAGGAAAGAAATTGTAAGCTTTCTTTACTTAAGCCTCATAAAATTATAGCGATGAACAGACAGCACTCTTTGCTTGAGTGAATTCCGCTTATGATATTGAAAAATCAATCAGAAAAGGGAGGACATTTAACGTTATTATTGCTTATACTATATATTTTGTAGATATACCACGACAAGTACTATTTCTACAATATCAAAAAACAAGAAAGAAGGTTCAGTTTGGTTGCACCGAAACTATATACTATATAATCCGACACAAATGCACTTTTCATAGCATAAAAGGATATACACAAATTTTTATCTTGTTTTGATCTGTCACTTTGGATGGCAGATGAATGCTATAGTAGTCCCTATACTACACCGATTCTAACGATATGTTCAAAGATTATAGCATTGGCTTGGACAATAACATACATATGTATGCCGAATTTAATGAATATACCTTGGCATATAAAAATGTTTTCCATGCAAGGACTTCATTTGAGTCAATCAGTTTATATGGAAGATATACGCTGTAGCTGTCCGATCTTAACAATTTATTCGAAGATTCAATCGATGTCTTGGATAACAATCTATGCCGAATTTTGTGAAGATCCTTTTTCAAACATAAATATTTTCCACATAAGGACCTGATTTGGATTTGCCAGTTTGTATGACAACAATAAGCTATAGTGTTTCAATATCGACGATTCTGATAAATTAGTAACTTCTCAAGAAAAAATAATATATGCAAACTTTCAGAACGTTATTTCAAAAACTGAGGAACTAGTTCCCATATATACAAACGGTCAGGCCGATGGATCAGGCTTAATCGACTCAGCTCAGCATACTGGTAATTTATTTATAGATACTATACTTTTGAAGGTCTCCGTCGCTTCACTTTTGATTTTACAACATTCGTAGCATACCATTTGTATCCTGCCAAAGGTATAAATACAACAAAGTCTTCGAACAAACAGCAGAAGTTTTCACTTGAAAGGCAATCAGTGAGCAGTCACGAGAAACCGAACAATACAAATAAGCACGAAATATTTTCAAATTCACAATCTTGATGCAAAAACAAAAACAAAAACTTTTCGGCAAACTTTTTGATAATGACAGCGCAAATGCACACGAAATACCCCAGCAGATTCTACGAAGTACTGAAATAATAGTTCGAATAGTAGGAGTTAGGCAGGATAAAGTAAAGCTATTGTCAAGGTAATTGAAGTAAAATTGAGAAAATCTGAAACTCAAAACGAATTAAATACGAGGGTTTGTCAAGAAATATTGAGTAAGGAAGTGGTGCTTCGAAACTTTTAGCCAGATTTAAGACGCTAATTTAGGTATTTATGACAAATATAGCTAATATAATGTCTAGTAAAAATGAAATACAATATTTTTCCAATATATAACCGTTAGTTTGGGTTGTATAAATGGGATAGAGTTATGGTATATGGCATTAGAACGTTTAAGTTTCGTTGACAGTTTGTGAAACAGTCTTGGCTGTTCTTGCCTTTGTATTGCTTGATTATTTAAAGAGAAAATACGACATATTTTACAGTCGAGAGGTACGCGCAATTTTTGTTTCGTCTATTATGTTTCGGTAATTTCGATGTTAAAGATGCACCATGCGCTGGAAGACTAATTGTCGAATATATCGATAAAAAAATGAAAACTATCGAGTACGACCGTCTTGTTTTGATTGCCACGGAGCTAAACATTGCACAACAGAAGGTTCTTTATTCTTTTCTAAAAGACTGGATACAAAAAGACGATCGATTTATGGGTGCATACGAGTTAACGCAAAAAACTCATGGACTGCATTATCATTGAAGAATCGCAACTGAATTGAAACAAAATCTATACATTTCAGAAGAAGTTGGTTATTTGTATAGAAAAATGGGTCACTTACTAGAAGACAAATGGAAAGCGGATATGGTCGAATTGCATACAGCCGGCGGAAACAGTTTTCAGGAAGTTTTTGCAAGGCCTTTGATGGGATTGGCAGAAAATCATCTACTATAAGCTGTTTCCCTACGGACAAACTCTTAATTCCTTAAGCTGTACTGTCAGCAATGGAACCGGCTGAAGGAAGCAATCGCCCAGAAGCCAGACATGACCAATAAGAGAAAAATTGTATTTCATCGGAGAACACAAGACCACACACACCTCGTTAATGACTCGACAGAAGCTCCAAGAACGTTGGATGGTACTTAAGTATGGACAATGCACCAAGCGTAGTAGTGCCACTAGAACACTGTACTTTCGATATACTTATGTGATAAAATATACCAGTCAAAATTCTGAAAGAAAATTGTGAAAATATTTAAAGGAGATCCTAATATTTAATTTCCCACACTGCCATCAAAATTAAAGAATCTTCCAAAACCAAATGTGAGAACAAGTGGAAGAACATTTCTCAGATGTCAAAATCCGAACACAAAAAAAAAACAAAGAAAAGAAGTATACTAAAACAAAAAAGCCAAAAAAGTAAATGAAGGCCAAAATAAAGAAGCAAAAATTTTAATTTATAACTTTATTGGGAAATGTGGACACATATCGATTTCCGCACCATTGAATTTCGCTCATAACAACAACAGCAGCAAATCAGTCAACAAACATGAGAAGAATGTTTTTATTTCCTCCTCTAGATCTTCAGGCGTAGCAGTGTGTGTTATGAAAACCATTGGAAACACTATAAACACATAAATAAATAAACAGAGAGGCAACAAGTAGTAAACGGATACCAAAGTAGGCAAGGAAATAAACAACAAGTATACGCCTCGAGCGCTGTCCGGAAGCAGTCATGCAATCACCGAAATTAAAGCGGCACAAACACACAACAACAACAACATTGGCGCACAGGAAAAATTATATAAGAATAAACTTTTTCGCAAACTTTCAGGTGAAGCAGACAAATACGTCAATAATGACAAACGCGTCAAACTTGAAAACGTGAGTGGCGGGCGGAGAGTAGCTTAGGATATAAAGGCAGTGGAACTGAAGGAAAAGCAGCGACGTAAAGGAATATGAGGGGGTAAAAATGTAGTTGAACTTTCTGTATACCGTCTTGGCTACTTTCGGCGTTGGTTGCTCTTCCGCCCAATATGTTCTCAGTCCGGCACATATTAAGGATAACAATCGATAATAAGATACTTTAATTTCCTGCTCTTAGTAGCTCAAATGAACTTTGGCCAATTGAAAGCAAATATGTCCAAGTAGATATATCTTATGTTGACAAAAAAAACAGTTTTGCAAAAGAAAATAGTTTGCCAATATGAGGGTGAGCATTAAATGTAGGTTGAATGTTCAACCTACGCTGCATCGACGCCGAAGGAGCCTATTTTTAAAGAATTGTAACGATTGAGCAATAAATTTACTATTACTTTCCGGACAAACCCTGTATGAACGGAATAGACAACACTTAAAGAGAAGTTGCCGATAATGAGCAACAAAAGTTGTCACGTCTGAAATCAGACTCAAGGCTGTGTTCACATAGAAAGACGTAAACAGACAGTAGCATTTCTAATTTTGATATCTACTCTTACATTTTCATCAGTATTGATGCAATTGCGAAAATTAACTATATTCTCAACATTAGATTAACGGGGTATTCTGGTCTAGAAATTTAAAAAAATCGAGATTTTTTTTTATATTTTCAAAGTTTAACTATTCAGGAATATGTGTACAAAAGGATTTTTCAAAAAATTATTTTCGGAGATATAGGCATTTTTCTGATCCGGCATCCAAACTTGTTCGGCCGGAACTAATCGAACAAAAGACTTTACGCGAAACTTTTAACTCGTTTTTCTCAAAACTGACTTTTTCGGAACGATACCCACGATTTCTCAGGTTCTACTGGACCGATTTACTTGAAATTTTTATAGTCTTCTTTATAGGCTTATCTATGGTTGAAACTAGCCCCATCCCCAAATTTTTATTTTTATTATTTTTAAAAAAATCGAAATAGTCAAAAAAGGTGATCCAAAAAAACTTTTTTTTTCTGGCCGTCACCATTTTGTGAAAAAATTTTTTTCTCACTTTTCCGTAGTTCCGGCCATTGCGACATTATTCTAGATTAATTATCTCTTTTTTTTTTGTTTTCAGATAGCTAGGAGGGTTAAAATCATGAGTATGGTCACGTGGAAATTTTTAGAGACCCCCCACTTCGTCAGCTTATAATTTTTGAATTTTTTTACTTTTTTAGTATTTAATATTTTTCTGTCCTCTTCTAAAATTAACAAATAATTAATAAAAAAATGGATAATAAAAATATTAATTGCCTTTTTTTTACGACACTTTAAAGATTACCTGAAATTCATGCTTCTAGACCAGAATACCCCTTTAAATTTGATCACGACGGCGAATTCTCTCTTTGTAACTCTCACTAAGCTATTAAACATGGTGAAAAGGCAGTCGATCAGATTTACCAGAACTACCGTTAAGTATTTACAAAGCAAATGCAAACAATTCAAGGAATTTCTAAACTAAAGGGACCTCTAATTGAAGGTTGATGGTATGCACCATCATCTCATCAAATGTGACTGGAATTGACCCATTTAAACTGCATGCTTTAAAAGTTTTTCTGGCGATTTCTATAATGAAAAAAAAATTAACAACGAGTTTCTTTGAAATTTTTCAAAGAAATCATGGCTACGGAATCGTTGAAAATGTTGAAGAAGTGTTTTGGGAAGCCTACTTTATCAAGAAAACCAGTACTTGAGTGGCGCAAAGCAGCCAGTGGAGATCGAGAAGTCATCGAAAACTTGTCTTATGGGAGTCCTCCACCTCAGTTAATGAAGATAACATCGAAAAGTGTAAAAAGTGCTTTAAAATAGTCGTGTTGGCATCAGAGAGATAACGGAGGTCCTCAACATGTATCGACTCAACCATTTTGGTTAATGTTTTGGGTATAAAACGTGTCAATATTAGATTCGTAACAAAAGACCTAAATCAACTGTCGAACAATTTTGCAATTGGTGCTCCAAATATGAGGCGAAATCGAAAAATCAAAATTCTTTAAGTCACAGAAGAGAGAAGCTGATAAATGGGTAAAGTGTATGGGAATTCACTGTCCATCCTGTGCTGTCTTATATTTTATGATAGATTTTACGGCAGTCGAATTCGAACTTTTATCAAAATAAACGATATTTTAGGTGCCTATGAAAGTTATACGAGCTCGTTGTTTGGCTCAAATCATCATTGAACATTAAAATGAACAAAGCAGTCAAGAAGTTACAACAATGGGTAATACTAAGCCGATGGGGAGCTTTAAGGTCACGTGCTAATATTCAAAAGTGTTATTGTCGTAACGCCAGAAAACATTTCTGAAGTAGTTTCGAGGAATAGTGCCGAGTTGACAGCCCTTGGCGAATAACCCGGTTACTTAGGCGCGACTGTCGTGGTAACGGCGTATTCAAAAGTGCTACCAAATCCTTTCGTTTCATATCGTTTAAATGCTCGCCACAGCACGATAAAAAATCTCTAGTTGAGCTTATTAACATTCTGCTTTCCATTCTTCAGCTCCGATAACTAAATCATTTTGCTCTAAACAAAGAAAAACTCTCGCACATAGGGTTCAAAGGAGATATAAAGCGCCGCCATTTTAGAAATATCTAATGCGAAGATAAATTATATGCGGGTACAGCACACCACACTCCATTACTTTTATGACCTTGCAACAAAGTAGTATTTGCCACAAATCAAGTGACAATGCAGCAATTGCGAGAGTTTAAATGGAAGAATAATAATAACGATGAAAGCATAAAAGATTAAAAGATTAAACAGGGTATATGTAAAGAACATTGATACCAACGCAACACGTTACATAAAGTGTTTTAATATTATTTAAGATTATATACATGCAGTCTACCAACAAGAATATTATTTGAATAAATTGTTGGCCAAATGGACATCACGGCTCCGTTTGCGTATATCCACCCGTTTACGCCAATTTTCGATGACCCGGTGCAGCATTTTGGCTGGAATTTCAGCTATAGTGCGCTGAATGGCTGAATGTTGACCTCGAGATGCTCGAGCGATAGGCGTAAACCTTTGATCTAACATACCCTCAGTTAAAGCACTTTAGAGGCGTTAAATCACATGATCTTGGCGGTCACTTGACTTGGCCCCTTTCTCGAAATTAACGGGTCGCCAAGTTTTGCACGCAATATGTCCATGTTTAAAGTGGAATCTGAAGAATGCCACGCAAGCCACCAATGAAAATTGTTTACGCAGACGAAGCTGTATCAGTTCGTGTAGCGCAACAATGGTTCGCTCGCTTCCGTTCTGGAAATTTCGATGCGAAAGATGCACCTCGCTCTGGGCGACCTATCGTTGAAAAATTCGATGAAATTATGAAAAAGATTGACCAGGACCATCTCAAGAGCAGCCATGACATCACTAAGGACCTTAAATTCATCATTTAACGGGTTTGAATTATTTAAAAAAAGGCTGGCAACAAAAAATAAAGCTCGATGTTTGGGTACCACATGTATTGTCAGTGAAAAATTTAATGGACCGAATTCAAATTTGCGATTCTTTGCTGAAACGAAATGAAATCGAACCATTTCTGAAGCGAATAGTAACAAGAGACGAAAAGTGGATCAAATACGACAATAATGTGCGAAAAAGATCATGGTCCGAGCATGGTGAAACTCAACAAATGGCCGCAAAGCCAGAATTGATGCCTCGAAAGGTTAAGCTGAGTGTTTGGTAGGATTGGAAAGGAATCATCCACTATGAGCTGCTCCAGTCTGGTCGAACGATTTATTTTACATTTTTCAACAACTGATGAGATTGAAGCAAGAAATCGAATAAAACGGCCAGAACTGATCAACAGAAAAGGCTTCGTCTTCCATCAGGACAACGGTAGACCACACACATCTTTGATGACTCGGCAAAAACTGGGAGAGCTTGGCTGGGAAGTTTTGATGCATCCACCATATAGCTCTGACCTTGTACTACCGGATTACCATTTGTTGGCTTCAAGAGAAGCCTGTGAAAATTACTTGTTGCAGATGGCAAAATGTGGTCGACCAAATTGGTATTTGGTTCATTAAAGTTCATTATAAATAAATGACACAAATAAGTTGAAGTTTGATTAGAAATACAAAAAGACTTTTTCGACTACCCAATATACATATGTACACTCGATAAATGTATAAGCAAAGTAAAATAGATTTTTTGGCTTTCACACTTGGATATAACCCTTAACGTAAAGCATAGTTAGGTGCCAAAAATTTATGGAACTAGACCCTTCCCATTAAATGATTCTGTAAAATCGCTCCAAATGTGCGATAATGTTCGGTCATATTCGAATTGAGCCCTTCCTTTCTTTTATTTTATTTTTGTCAAAGTAGCAACGTCAACTAAGCAGTTTAAGCATGAAAACACACAAAAGAGCGACCAACAGCAGCCATGAAAGAATGCCTTGAACGTCAGCAACATTAACGCCTCTTAAGCCGATTGACATTGTGTTGGTGTGTCGTACCGGTAGCATTGCTTTGCAATGGGCGGACAGTACCATATAAAACCAACTTGTCAAAGAGTAAAGTGTAGTCAGAAAGAGAGTATCTGAAAGGACTAGTTAGCTAACTACCCAATAAATTGCAATGTCATTACAAATACAAATTGCCTTTCGCCGGTTTTTAAATCTACAAACTATCAATTGCTAAGCTGACAACCTCTACTACGGTGAACAATTGGGAGTTGTCGACGAAAGCGTTCCCTAAGCATAAACTAATTTTGCATCAAAATGAACTAGTTCCTCGTTGGTTCCATGCTGACTCAACACACTAAGTGATATCTAATGCAGTTAGTAACCATGAAAATGCAGGCAAAAGGCGCCGAGTGGTTTAAAAGAGAGAAGTATTGATTCCTGATGCAGTGTAAGAAGCACTGCGGTGAATTAAAAAACTTTCTGCAAAAGTATTTGATTAGAAATTTCTTGGCGTAAGAACGTAAGAACACGATTCTTGAAAGAACAGGAAATGTCTGTGTACTTATATAATAAAGATTTTTATGTGCATAGACAGGGCTGCGGACTATTTTAAATGCAAATTAATTTCGGTTGATGATAAGCTATAAGCTAACAGCCGATAAAATCAAGCTCACTGCATTTCTCAATAAAAATTCAATACAAAACCAATTTCGCAAATATTTAAAACTTTATGGGCGTTCTAGTCATAAATATTTTTATTGTTGCTGCACTGTTATGCATAATAGCATAGGTACTAAAAATACAAGTATTTTATGGCTGAATTAGTGAGCAGATTTTTCAAAAAAACACAATTGAGATTATATTAGAACCAGTTTGGATAAATTAAAAGAAGAACAAAATTTACCTATCCTTTCACTTTTAAGTTACAATAAAATAAGCACAGAACATATTACGAACTCGATTAGTTGCTTGGTTGAGATACAACTCGTAATTACGAATCTCAAAATGACTAAGACAGCATCACTTTTTTCATGCTACCATTTACTAATTCTTTGCTGAATCTGAATCTGTCAAATTCGTTCCTAATTTTGTCGATTTTTTCCTAATCTAACCAAATTAAGTGACCAAGATTACGAATAATCACTAACCCGCGATATCAGCCGCATTTATATATATTTAAGTTGCCTTTTATATATACAAGCGCTATTTGTGTTTTTTACAGTAACTTCAGATATTAATCTAGGCCAAAAAATAGAATTAAATCGCGAACATTTTCGCGTATTTTATACAACTTTCGACTAGAAGAACGCAGAGCAGAAAAACTAAGTGATAAGAAAGATATAATATAGATCTTAATGAAGAATATTTTGAAAAACAATAATGTGATTTTCGATCATTAATATTTGTTGTTGTTCCCTAATCCCGAAATAAAAAAGGCAACCTACGTATAAGTCACAAAGCGAGCTATATGCACCGATCTAAATCGAACATCAAGCGAATATCTCTATTATTGGATGGAAGTATAGAGCTATTTCTCTAAAACTCAAGATCTCAAATGATCGGATTAGCTGTATTATTTGAGAAGTGGCTTTATACTTAGCGAATATCTTTATATCAATACAGAAAATCCGATGATATGAGATCTTGAGTCTTAGAGAAATATTAGTAGTAGTATTACTAGTATTGTATTCAAAGAAACGATAAATTGATTAAATTCTATTCTTTTTTTTTGATGGCCATTGAAAGCGAACCACTTACGTGCTTGCCTTCATTTTCTATTTAGAAGCATATACGCTTTTTCGAGAAACCGCTAAGAGTCGACACACGATTTTGTGGCAATTTACGTTGCAAGCATTGGTTTCAAAGTCAGGTAGGTTATAGAGAAACCATTTGGGCAGTTTAAGTTGTAAAAACATATAAATGTGGTGACAACAATCAGATTATTTTCAATTCAAATTTTAGGTCTATCAGAGACGATCGGTATCTTTGTATGAGTACATACATATATGAGAATAATTAAATAATTGAAATACCCACTCGCACTTTTACCATATTCTATTTAAAAATGGAATTTTATTATAAAATATTTAATTTTATTTCAAATCAACTAAATTAAGCAACTTTAATTAACTCAACATTTGAATGCAATAACAACACTAAGCAAAGCAAATGCTGTGGCTGTGAAAGTATGACGTAAGCGAACGAGTTTGGAACTAACGAAGAATTATTCTATTCTATATTTAGTTAAAATAATCAACAAAAAAATTAATTCAAAAGCTGTCATTTGTATAAACATATGTACATACAAGCACTTATATGTAAACAAGCATTCGTTGAATTAAATGAAAGTTGCCAAAAAGCACGTTTTTCCAACGAAATATTTTATTTGCATAAAATTTTCTGTTTTACAAATACAAGTTTTTTTCTTGGACTCACTATAAAACCCGAACAAAATTATATACTTTTTCAGCATATTATATAAATTTAATGTCATATGAAGTGTGCAAACGTTTGCAACTATCAGATTGGCTGCGGGGAAAAAGTGCTAACCTCAAAAATTTTAATTTAATCCTTCTTTATGGCTTTTTTATTTTATTGCTGAGTTTGACTAATTAATGCATTTTTTCCAACATGTGAAATATATCAAAGTTAATACTAACTGATACAAATACGAAGCGGAAACATTCCAATTAAAGTGCACGTGTGGGACAAACACAAAACAAATGATCCCATATAAGCTTCCAAATATACTCTTTACATGTGAGTGTAAAAAAAAAGTGAATAACTGCTTTAGCAACAAGTATCAAATAGTGTGAATGATGAATAGAAAAAACAATATTTAATGATACAACTATCGGGTGATTTTTTAAGAGCTTGATAACTTTTTTAAAAAAAAAAACGCATAAAATTTGCAAAATCTCATCGGTTCTTTATTTGAAACGTTAGATTGGTTCATGACATTTACTTTTTGAAGATAATTTCATTTAAATGTTGACCGCGGCTGCGTCTTCCAGGTGGTCCATTCGGAAAAGTCCAATTTTGGGCAACTTTTTCGAGCATTTCGGCTCGGAATAGCCCGAATTTCTTCGGAAATGTTGTCTTCCAAAGCTGGAATAGTTGCTGGCTTATTTCTGTAGACTTTAGACTTGACGTAGCCCCACAAAAAATAGTCTAAAGGCGTTAAATCGCATGATCTTGGTGGCCAACTTACGGGTCCATTTCTTGAGATGAATTGTTCTCCGAAGTTTTCCCTCAAAATGGCCATAGAATCGACGTTGTGGCAGATCGTTCGGCTTCAGTTCTTTCACGAGCTGTATTTTATACGGTTTTACACCAAGATCTTTGCGTAAAATCTTCCATGTGGTCGAATAACACAAACCCAATTGCTGCGAACGGCGACGAATCGACATTTCACGGTCTTCAGCCACACTCTCAGAAACAGACGCAATATTCTCTTCTGTACGCACTGTACGCATTCGTGTGGTTGGTTTAATGTCCAATAAAGTAAACTGAGTGCGAAACTTGGTCACAATCGCATTAATTGTTTGCTCACTTGGTCGATTATGTAGACCATAAATCGGACGTAAAGCGCGAAACACATTTCGAACCGAACACTGATTTTGGTAATAAAATTCAATGATTTGCAAGCGTTGCTCGTTAGTAAGTCTATTCATGATGAAATGTCAAAGCATACTGAGCATCTTTCTCTTTGACACCATGTCTGAAATCCCACGTGATCTGTCAAATACTAATGCATGAAAATACTAACCTCAAAAAAATCACCCGATAAAATAATATTGCTGCCAAGCAAAAACGAAATAAACGAATTAAGGATAATTAGTGGGCAAATAGGAAAACAGTTTCAGAAATCTGAGTTAAAAAATATGTATCCAAAGTTGAAATGGCGAACGCATTTAATAATAAATTATCGTACATTGCGAACAAAAAGTATCAGGAAATTGCAAAAACAAACGCAAAATATTTAACTATTCGTCAAGCTTTTCTTTCCTTCAAAGTAATCCCCACCAGATGCAATTCACTTATGCCAACGATAAGCACTTTTTGGGATGGCCTTCAGCCCCTTCAGGGAATTTTGTTTTAACTCGCGGATCGATTGAAAATGGGTTCCATTCCGAAGATTATTGACTTGCTTGCATGTCAAATTCATAAAACCAAGCCCTATTGGCAGTTATAAAGATCTCCATGAATGTGAGATCAGAATTCGCAAGATGAAGCACGTTCTAGAAGACCTGTTTACAGCAATCTTTATAAAAAAAAAATCAACTTTATCAAAATATCCGCCAAATTCATTCGAACGGACTTGGGAGATGTGTCGACCTCTCTTGCCATCTCTCTAACACTTGCCTGACGATTTTCAAGCACCATATTCTTTACTTTTTTAATATGTTCATCAGTTGAAGAGGTCGAAGGTCGTCCAGAACGAGGCATGTCTTCAGCGACTTCTCGATCGTCTTTGAAAGCTTTGTACTACTCGTAGGCTTGTATTTTTGATAAAGCTGAGTCACCGTAAGCCTTTTCCAGCTTTCGCAATGACGCACACGGAGTAGGGTTAGAAATAAAAAAATTTAGACAAATTCTTTGTTCGTCGTTTTTATCTATTGTAAAAATGCCAAAGCAGTACTAAGTTGTATCCACTTAGACAGCTGATATAACCAATCTGGTTGACAGATCGCTCTCATATGTATATGGGTATAGTAATTAACGACAGTGACATTTTTTTTCAAAAGAACATCGATTAAATTACCAACTCGCGATCCACAAAACAGTTTTCGTAAGCAAGTGCTTTTAAACTTAAATTTATACTCTCGCGATGCTGAATATTTTCAAATCGTAATCTACAAATTACAAAAATAGTATTTTCCGAGAAACCACGAAATGGAAGTTCAAAATTCAGCAAAATTATTGGTTCGATTCCCAGGCTATAAGATCTAAAATTGATAACAGTTTTATTTTGCGATATCTTCCATTTGTCAGCAAAAAAATATGATACCTTAGAAAATATTTCAAGCAAAAAACTTGTTTTATTTGACAAGGTATCTTCACGAAATTTGGCACAGATTATCATTCTAGGCAGCGCTGCAATCTCCAAACAAATTGTGCGGATCGGGCTAATATAGGATTTAGCTGCCATACAAACTTAGCGATCAAAATGCAGATAAAGATAATTTTATAATGCTACAAGAAAGCTGTGAGGGGTATGAAAGCCTCAATACAGCCAAACTTAACGTTTTTTCTTGTTTTTGCTTTAATTTACATATGCAATTTCATACCTTGGATTTTAGCTTCATTATTTATGTTTAAAGTTAAAGTCAATAATTTCATTTACGTCAATCATTTTCATTAAATATGAAAATTAACATGAAATAATTGAAGGAATAACATTTAACTTGTCAAACCACACAATCCTTATATTAAGTTATAAAATAAACTTCACCGGCACACATGGCAACATTATTAACGCTTTCATTCGGCATTATGTGGATTACACACATAGCGAATAATGTAACTGATACACATCCATGGACGCATGGAGGCAAGACTGCATGCATAAAACCTGATATGTAGCGAATAAATGGCCATTAATGTTAACTAGCATATCAATCATAATTAAATGAGCTAATTAAGAAGACATTCACTGCTGTTTTGCTGCCTTAATGAAAGCTACACCGCTCGTGAGTATGAATGTATGTTTCTTGGAACTAGTGCAGCATATAAAGGAACTACTGAAACTGACAAGCAGCGTGGCTTACATTTTAATTAGCACCACATACACAACGGAAAAAGCGAAATATTAGAAAGTAAAAAACAAAGAAAAAGCCGCCAGGAAACACAAGTAAATCCCTTAAGCTACAATGCCTTTGAAAAATGGGGGCGCAATGTGTTGTTAATGCCGTTAGAGAGCGGAAAGTCTACGCATAAAGCAGCTGTCTGACCCAGATCGTGTTTACAACCTGAATTTCTTTGCATATTTTGTATATTTAAGTTTGAACATGCGGCTAACAAAATGTTTTGGTTACGAAGGACTTGGCTTGCCACAACAACCAAAGGACTAATTAAAAAGTTTGAAACACAATTAGGTGGCAAGTTAACAGCGAAAATAATGCCAGAAACAAGTAGACACAATAAGAGAAAAAGAAAACAAGCCAAACGGCAAGAAAACAGGGGAAACGCTCATTCAACGCGTGTACAACTTAAAGTAAAGCGCACTGGTGCGTATGAGCAACATTAAATTGCCTGGTTTTGGCGCGATTGTTTGTGTGTGTTCAATTGGCGCAAATGTACTTATATATATATATATTTTGGCAGCAAGTCGTTTGTGGCGGAAAAACATCAAAGGAATAAATGTGGCATTTATGAGGGCTTGCAAAATTAATGCGAATGTAAGCAAGACTCAGATTTGTGCAGGACAACATGGAAGGTTTACTTTTTTGGTGCTTTTGGCGCGACAAAATCGTAAGAAAACAGGAAAACAAAAATAAAAGTAATGGTTGTCATCAAATATGCATGAAAACGCCATTCACCACAGTAATGAAGTTTTTACTGAGGGTACTGCAAAATTTACATACATACATATGTATATACATACGCTTGCTCACTTCCTTCATTATTCTGCTTATTTACGCAAATTTTTCACATTTTCCAAGCACTTATCACACTTCATCTTTTCATTTAGTTACGGTTATTTAGTTTGATGACGCAAATGCAAACATTCACCGAAACTCACAAAATTATTTATCGACACTCAATAAAGAGACATTACTGACGCAGATACTAGGAATCAATGCAGAAGCAATTGCAAAAGGAAATGAAAGTCGCAGGCGCTTGTGATAACTTTTGGCATTTAAAGTCAGCAAAAACTGTTGGCAAACAGTTGCCATGACTGTCAGCGCTGCCTACACATAATACTAATAACAGTCAACGTTTCGGTTGTCGGCACGTTTCGCAGTTGAACGGTGATATAGTGTATATTTGTATCAAAAAAATGTGTTAATATTCATTGCTGTTAAAGCGTATCGAATTTGCATCAAAAATCGATTATAACAGTGACAGGCTGTTGCAATTTTAAACAGTAAAAGTTGGTTTGAACATTAACATAGAAAATAATATTTTTTTTTACTTTATAAAATTTTTTTATTATTCAATTTAGTTATCTACGAGGGCGACACCACGGTCACAAAATTGTTCAAGCCTTTTATATAACACGATTTGCTAAAACTTCAAAATAAACCTCCGTTTCAAAGATTACCTCTTCATTGTTGCTAAATTTCTTTCCATCGAGCACTCTTTTGAGGTCTGAGAACAGAAAATAATCACTGGAGGCCAGATCTGGAGAATACCATGGATGCAAAAACAATTCGAAGCCCAATCAATGAAATTTTTCCATCGTATTTATAGATTTGTGACACGGTTCGTTGGCTTGGTGAAACGTTGATGAAATATCTCTCTTCCGCCTTTTTGTCTTTTGAATTTCACGGCTATGTTTAAAGCGCTACAGAACTCGTATCTGGCAATACTACTCTATCACTTCGAACTGCGGAGTAATGGTTCGACTATTCAGAGCGGGTGAAAACGACACCATGGATAAGCCAGCTGGTGGAAGACCTGGGATGTGACATCTCGTGGACATCGCCCAGAAGATGGGAGTTAGTCACCAAACCATTTTAAGCCATCTGCAGAAGGCGGGATACACAAAAAAGCTTGATGTTGGGAATCAACGCCTGTGATATGCTGCTGAAACGGAACGAGCTCGACCCATTTTTGAAGCGGATGGTGACTGGCGATGAAAAATGGAACACATACGACAATATCAAGCGAAAACGATCGTGGTCGAAGGCCGGTGAATCGCACCAAACCGTGGCCAAGCCGGGATTGACGGCCAGGAAGGTTTTGCTGTGTATTTGCTGGGATTGGAAGGGATCATCCACTATAAGCTGCTCCCATATGGCCAGACGTTTTAAATGTACCATCTACTGCGAACAATTGGACCGCTTGAAGAAGGCGATCGACCAGAAGCGTCCAGAATTGGCCAACAGGAAGGGTACACTGCGTTGATGACTCGTCAGAAGTTCCGGGAGCTCGGATGGGAGGTTTTATGGCATCCACTACTATATAGCCCGGACATAGCGCCAAGTGATTACCACCTGTCCCTGTCCATGGCAAACGCCCTTGTTGGTATAAAGTTTAACTCAAAAGAGGCTTGTGAAAAGTAGCTGTCCGAGTTCTTCGCAAATAAGGAGGGGGCTTCTACGAGGAGGGTATTATGAAGTTGCCGTCTAGATGAAAACAGATTATCGAGCGAAACGGCGCAAATTTGAACTAAATCACTGTAACACTTTTTATAAAGCATTGAATAAAGAGCAAATAAGCGGATCCTTTGATATCTTTAAGGTCTCAGCTCTCTCGAACAACTGCATTTTACGATCATCCGAAACTAATTTGGGAACTTTTTTAATGTTTTCGTTGGTAACAGCCTCTTTAGAACATCCGCTGTCTTCATCGTCATTTCGCCTCGTTCAAACTTAGCAAACCACTTTTCAACGTTGGATTTCCTGGTGCAATGTCCAAATAATGTTGATCAATCCAAATTTTGGCTTCAACCGTATTTTTCCTCCCAAAAAACAATGCTTCAGGAGATTCATTTTTATCCATTTTCTGTAAACTAACACAAGTCGTTTCAGTCAAAATGCTATATCTCATAAACTAATAGTTCGACAGCTCTCAAATTTGTACATGTATCTTTAAAATGTAGAGGCTGACTAAAACTCATATGCATTTAATATTAATAGTAGTACCATCTATGGGTCAGCCAACGAACTTTTCAAACCACCTGTTAACAAGTTAAATTAGCTTGGTCTTACGCTCGAGAAAATGGGCACAATTCTCAAATTTTCTTTGTTATAAAACACAGAAGATTACTCCTTAGTCAAGAGTTGTAATAGGCTGGAGAGATCGGAAGATATATAAGTATATATATAATTAAGGACGATATAATTTTCAGAAAATATTTACCGAAAAGTAATATTAATACTCTAAATATAACCTTGATATAAAAGCCTTTTAATGACCAAAAAGAAAAAAAGGTTGACTTCGACTGCACCGAAGTTATAACATACTTCACAGTTCCATTGCATAGCATAAAGATCTGTATGGTAATTTTGATCGGTCCGTTTATATGGCAGCTATGTACATACATACATATATGCGAAAGCGATGCATTTCATGAAGATATTTTGTCAAATAAAAAGTATTTCAGATAAGACCTTGAGTTCGATCAATCAGTTTGTATTAAAGCTATATGTTATAGTAATTAGATCTGAAAAATTTAGACAGTAATACATGCCAAATTTCTTAAAAATATCTCATGAAATGAAAAATCCTAAGTAATAAGATTTTTAGTAATATTTTCGATATTTTAGGGCACTCTTTCTTTTCTTTTTTAGCAACTTTGTTTTTGGGAAGCCGCCATTATATCAAAAGTTGATATTTTGATTAGTCCTTCGATTATTACTTGTTAATTAATATTAATAATGCATATTTTTCGTTATAGGGTTTGAGAAAATTTTAAGCAAACAAATCTTTCTCACCGCCAGACATTTTTTTCGAAGTCTCTTCTGGAGATTGGCACGGTATCAAGAGAAGCCAAAATTTTGATGAAATCGATTTATTCAGTGCACATCCAAAATCCTAGAAATTTGTTGCAAAAGTCGACCCGTCCATATGCGTCGATGGGTACTGCTCTGCAACCAATTTGTATTCATACCAAATGGTCAGCTTTATGCTCTTCAATTTTATGAAAATTCTAATGGCCAATGCATTCAAGTGAGAAGTTCTAAAGCCACAACTTGCATTTACAACATGTACAATGTGTTAATGACTTTCAATAAATGTGTGTAAACATGTAAAACAAAGGGTAAACAATTTGTTAAGGAACACATTATTTTGCGAAAATAAAGATATTTAAAAAAAAACAAAAATTATAAAAAAAAAAAATTAATTTATTGAAAAACAACTCCCCCTCTTGCTTTTCAGTAAATTAAATATTTTTTCTAATTTTTGTTAAGTTCCGGTGAAGCCACATGGCAATGGTCCGATTACGGCAATCTACGAACTCCGCCTTACTTTTTTCTAAGAAACATGTGTACCAAGTTTCTTCAAGATATCTCAATTTTTGGACGGAGAGACAGACAGTAACCCGGATTTCAACTTTTCTCTTCATCCTGATCATTTATATATATGTATATGAAACCCCATATCTATATCGATTAGTTTTAGATGATAAGTACAACTGCTAGGTGAACTAAGTTATAATACTCTGAGGCAAAATGTTGCAAGAGTATAAAAATGAGACCAAATAGCAGTTTGGTGGAACTCATATCTCTCTAATTTCTTTTTGTTGAAATATGCTTGCTGAAAAATTGGGTAAGCCTTTAAAATGCACCCTATCTTGAACCAGATATAAACATATACATACATTCATGCCTTCATAACTATTTGTGTATACAATTTGTAGTTGTTTATACTCGCAGCGTCATGTTGCATGTATTTCCTACGTTGTGCGTGCTTCATTATCTGTGAAGCCCCCTGGGTTCAATGTCGAATTTATTTCGCAAAACTTTTGTTTGCCACCCAAACATTGTGTATGATAGATGACATCAAACATTGTCTGTGTGTGTAGGCGTGTGGGTGTATGCACGTTTATGAATTTTAGCTTTCATGTTTAGAATAGTTGCTGAAAATTCTTGAACAATATTGCAAAGTATATTAGAGAACACAAACTAAATCTTTCTAATACTGAAGCATGAACAATTTGCGATTTAAAGTCATAGCTTAATTTTCAGTTATATATGTAAAAAAATATTGATAATAATAAAAATGAAACTAAGACAAGCAAAATTAATAAAAGAAAATCTTAGAAAAACATATTAAAATACCGTTATGAAGTGAGGGTTATAAACCTTACAGTCATTGAATTAACAAAAAAAGTTGAAAAAAATTTCAAATTTTGTACCAAAGAGTGATAATTTGCGGAACGCAGTAAATTTTTTTCCTTTTGAAGAAAAGTGCTGCCGAGTCGCATCGAATGTTGGTCAAGGCATACGGGATCATGCGCTATCAGAAGCAACATGCAAAAGATGGTTTCAGAGATAAAGATTTTGATGTGAGAACTGAGGAACGTCAAGGACCACCAAAAAAGTTTGAAGACGTCGAACTGTAAGCAATATTGAATAAAGATGATACTTTGAGTCAAAACCAAATGACCGTTTGAATATTATGGGAAGGATGCTGTTTGCTTCAAAGCGATGATGAAAAATGGATTTATTTTAAGTATCCTAAACGGCGAAAATCATGGATTAACTTGGAACAACCGTCAACATCGACTGCAAAAACTGAACCTTATCACCTTTATGGGGACTAGATAACCGTTACAAAAACAAAAGCTGCGAAAACAGATCGATTCGGTAAGAAGGCAATACTCTGTGTCTGCTGGGATCAGAAGGGTGTGTTATATCATTAACTTCTGAAACCTGGTGAAACTGTTAATATTAATCGACATATCATATAAAAAATTCCCCATGCAAGGGCAATGAATTCGATTCTTTAGTTTGTATGACAGCTACCATATATGCTATAGTGGTCCGATATCGGCGATTCCTACAAATGAGCAGCTCCTTTGGTAGAAGCGAAATTTCATATCGATATACGGACAGAAAAGCTGGCTTAAATTTTCTAGAAATAATTAAAGAAAAAAGTATAATAAAAAAAAACAAAGAAAAAATAATAATTTATTTAAAAAGTTATTATCGAAAGACTTACTCAGCTTTTAAGCTTTTTAAGCATTTTTTTTGAATCGGAAATGCAACAAAAATCAAGATAGTGTCTAGATAATCAAAATAAACCAAAATTTAGTTAAATTGTATTTTTAAGAGACACAATTATATAAATTGTTTTAAGATTTTAAGAATATATTTACATTGACAAAAAAGCACCATAAAATTGTAATTAAATTCCCCGGGTAAATGACATTCCGAAAAAATTCAAGGTTGGAAAACGGTGATTCAGTTTTATCAAAAACACAAGCCTACGAGTGGTATAAAGACTTCAAATACGGTCGAGAGACCTATAGAGTTTGATTGACATAGCTATAGTAGTTTCCGAGATATGTATAAAAAACTTAGCAGGGGGCGGGCCACGCCCACTTTTCCAAAAAAATTGCGTCCAAATATGCCCCTCCCTAATGCGATCCTTTGTGCCAAATTTCACTTTAATATCTTTATTTATGGCTTAGTTATGACACTTTATAGGTTTTCGGTTTTCGCCATTTTGTGGGCATGGCAGTGGGTCGATTTTGCCCATCTTCGAACTTAATCTTCTTATGGAGCCAAGGAATACGTGTACCAAGTTTCATCATGATATCTCAATTTTTACTCAAGTTACAGCTTGCACGTACGGACGGACGGACGGACAGACAGACATCCGGATTTCAACTCTACTCATCACCCTGATCACTTTGGTATATATAACCCTATATCTGACTCTTTTAGTTTTAGGACTTACAAACAACCGTTATGTGAACAAAACTATAATACTCTTCTTAGCAACTTTGTTGCGAGAGTATAAAAACGTAATGAATATCAACGATCAATGGCGATATGGCTCCGTGTGATTTTTTGTTGCTCCTCAAACTAAAATTTCCGCTCCGTGGAAGTCGCGTGAAGGAGCTAAACCTCATCACAAAACGTGTTTAAGAAAAATGTTTCGAGGACTGGAAAATTGGTGTACTCCCTCTGGTGGGTATTTCTTTGAAAGCAACAAAGTAAATATTGATGAATAATCGCCTTGAAAAACAAAATTTAGTTTGATTAAAAATTTTGGACGTTTTTGATCTGCCAAAACTAGATTTTTGATCAGAGCAAAAAATTGGTGGCTCATTGCATGGAGAATTTCATAGTGAACGGGTCAATTGTATGGATGTAAACACTGCAGCAAATTCGAAAAATACCGTTTGATTGACGGTTACACTTTAAGAAGCTGTAACTAAAAAAAATATTTGAAATAATCACTTAAAATTTTAGTATATTATTTTTGAAGGTATAGGCTATCGATATAAGCAAGAATAAAAAAAAATGATTTTTTTTAAATTTCGGACCAGCCACTAAATACATATTTTCATAATTTCAAATTTTCACATTTTTGTTCTTAGCTAACAGTTAATACATAACTTAAAAAAAAAAATTGTTATGTTCGCCATTCCAAAATTATTTTATTTCTTTCATTATTTTGCCTCGATCCAGTTTCTCGGCAAATTTACGACTGTGTATCAAACAAGCATTTGGCAAGCGACATACATACATATGTACATATTCCTACACATCTCCTTTTGTGCTTTGCAATATTTTATTTAATTACTTCATAGAAAAACTGATACAAAAAGCAACAAAAGAAAAATATGATAGAAAGTCAGCATACTTCACACCAGCAACAATAATAATAACACAAGCTGAAGTGACAGCAATTATGTCCGACTATGTACATACAATGTAGAAGTATGTTTAGTATAATGGCTAGCAATGTACAAACAACAACAAAAATGTTAAACTTATATATTTGTATGTATGTAAATGTCTATCTTTTGATATGTCTGCTGTGTGGCTAACAAGAATAACAGCAATAATATACAAATAATAACAACAATTATAATGCCGCCTCTGTAGATGTCTCTGCAACGCATTGTTGATAAGCGGAAGGAAGTTAATTTTGCATATAAATAGTGAAAACCATACAAATCGCTTGATAACAAACTGTGGGCTTTGTGTTCTAGTAATTGCTGCTGACATTTCGATGTTTCAGCATGCATTTAGTATGTGATTGCGTTTGTTTGTTTGGTTTTTGTGGAAATTCTTCAATGAAATGGCACAAAACAAATTGGAAGCAAAAGTGAGAACGAAATTTGAGGCATTGTAATATGCCATGGTGTTGGATGATAAAGGATTGTGAGACCTTTGTAATCAGTGCGAGGCATATGAGACGTGTTCTTTGATATATGAGTTTTGAACAGTGTAAATGAAATAAAAGAAGAAAAGCAGCTTAAAATGTAGTTTTATACACATGCATGTTAAATAAAAGCCATTTTGTTTACTAGCTCAGTTCGTACGTGGAAAAATGTAATTTTTTGTAGCTTAGAATAATTCATTGTAAATCAAGATATATAAAAATATGTATTGGTTAAATTGTATAAGATTTTTAATTAATATTTTTCAAACAATAATTTACACAATTATTTATATGGTTTGTTAAAAAAAAAAATTATTATCTAAAGCGTTGTTGGTGTTGTAGCGACAGAAACATTTTTCATACCGTTCACACGTCGATTGGGTCAATGTAACCGAGACGTACACGGTACGAATATTCTTTAAATATCATAATTTTTTTTCGACGAATTAAATTCGAATTCAAAAAATGGAAATTAAATTCGAATTTAAAAAATTTGTGAAAAAATTTAAAGGTCTGATCTAAAGGGAATGAGCAAAACTTCCCAGTCGCCGTAATTCCAGTTAGTTTTTATTTGGTCTCCATTAATCGTTTCGTCCAGTTTTGGAAGCGCATAATGCAGCACGACCTTCTGATCCCATCAAATACAGAACATTACATTGGCGAAATGGATATACACCTTGGCCGTTTATTGAGCTGGTTAGCCAGGTATCACATAGGATTTTTTGAGTTAATGGTTGTTGCAATGAATACATTCTTCATTAGCAATCACAATCTGATGCAAAACCGATTTCTTTTTGTAGCGATCAAGTACATGAAATGGCTGCTTAAGTTATTCTAGGGGCTCTTCTGGTGTTTGACAACAATCTTCATAACGTATTGCTTCCAGTTCCCCATCTTCAAACATTTTTGGCCACCCATGTCAAAATCACCACCATCGTGGAAATCTCGTTTGGGTGGTTTCAGATGCGCTCAACTAAGGCATTTCAGTCAAAAAGTTCCATTTATTTTAGTGCATAAGTACATAGCTTTCCCTCACAGATTCGGAATATTGAAACAATGGAATAGTAATCACTTTATCCAACTCTTGATTAACCGCACTAATATAGTTACAACCCCAATATTTCTACTGGGATCTAAATACCTATAGATTTTAATGGTTACAACTTCGTGGAATATAATCTATGATTAGAATATGTAATTAAAAAAACGCTATGTCGGACCTCACTAACATCACTTATAATTATATGTACATACATACATACATATGTACTATATACATGCAGTATATGTAAATCTACGAAGTATGTAGGGGTGTGACTACTTATATGAAAACATTGATTACAAATTATAGATATCCAAAAGTGACTAGATAGCAGATAATAAGCGAGTTGTCAACCGATTAGTCTAACTGTTATCAGTCATTAAATAAGCCGTTAGAGACACCGGTACCAATATACAACTATAACTTGGTTGCGTTTACCGCTACCATATTTGCTTAGACGAACAGGGAATTTGTTCAGAGATACGCAAATGTTATAATCACATAGAACAAATGTGCCTGCAAGCGCATCTATAGAAATTATATAAACAACACAGCCGAGTTCTTGGATGGCACAGAAATAGCCACATAATTTATACATATGCACATATGTACATATAAAATAAGATAATTTGTTTCTTAGGGTTATCTTAAAACACATATTTATATAGCACGTATCCCTGCACTCATATGTACATTGATAGTATGTAAATAGGTATGGAAGTTAAGTAAACAGTCGGAAAGGAAAAGTCTGGCCTTGGCTGGGCACGGTGGTGGCGCCATTTATGTATGTAAATACATAAGTATGTAACTGTGGACACGTCTTTTCAAACAATGAATAATAACAAGTGATAATATGCATAACTCACCTGTGCCATTTGTGGCTTACGATTGAAATCGCGTGGATCCATACTGTTCGCATCCAAATAAATGACCAAATTGCAAAGTAAAACACCATCTCGTAGCGTCAAGGCAAGGACGCGTATTTCTGAATCGTGCCAATTGGCTTTGTGATCGGGTGGAATAATTTTGCAACGCGTTAACCACGCAACACACTCGCGCCACAAATCATTATTTCCGACACCACCACTACCAGCACTACCGCCGCCGGTGGCTCCTAAAACACCGCCACTACCACCACCACTGCCGGTACCAATATTATTACTTGGCAAAGCCATGTTGCTGTTGTATTGTTATGTAGTTGAAATCGACTGTTCTTCTTGTTGTTGTAGGCTTTACAATATAACTTCGACACTTCTTTCGGGAGTATGTTAACTGTTATTTTTTTATTATTGTTGGGATTATAGTTATATTCGTTTTTTGTTTACAGTTGTGTGTTTTTGCATATATATTATATATTTTTTTATACGGTGGAACACTTCAAATTATTTTACTGAACAAAACGACAAGCCACAAATATTTTATTTGCTTTTTACGCGCGCCAGCATTGACAGCCATATGAGCACATATGCATTTATTTTAGACACACGCACATTTATGTACACACAATATGCATGTATGGACGCAGAAAAATACACGCGGTGATACACTATGGAATTATTGCACGGTCTTGACTACACTCTTTCAACAAATCATCACGTAAACAATTATGGCTATTTTTCTATAGCAATAACAATATTTGCTCGCTTTCACACATAATACATTTGCACAATTCATTTAATTAATAATAATTTGAATGTAGTATACCACACTCACTAGATGCTCACAATTGTTGCTCTACTCTTGTTTGTTTTTGTGATTTTAGTTAAATATTCTACAATTCCATAAAAGTACTACACGCATACATATAAGTATACTTTGTTATGATGTTATATGGGCGTGCTTCAATGAAATTTTAAAAAACAACTACTATGACGACGACGGCGGCCAATTCCGACACTGCTGCCTGCAGCTTATTAGCCTTTGATATTTATTTGCACTTGCAATCAAGGACGGTGGCTTTTTGACACAAAGTACGCCACTATGCGTACACAAACAATAATACAAGAAACTTTTCACTTCATAAACTTAAGTTTATTATTGGAATTGAAATCTTCAATTTCCCCGCATTTAAAACAAAACCACTTCACTCGTCCGTTGTAGATAAAATTTTATTTGTCCTCTGATTTGGAAGGCGACAACTACTGCCTTTGAATGCGACGGCGAGTTCCTTGCGTCCTGTCAGCACAATCAGCCAAGCAAAGCAATTTGACAGCAGACGAAAGCATAGTGTTGCCACATTTTAAACGCAATAAATTGTAATAAAAGTTGTGCAAGTTTCCTGAATAGTAAAATGATAGTAAATTTGGGAAATTTAAATTTGGTGTTTTTGTAGACGTATTAGCAATTTTTAAATTACTAAAGGCTACTGTGTATTATGCATGGAAAGAGTTCAGTTATAATTTACATATGTACCGAAACCGGAGTATTTTATTTGACAGTACTGTATTTGCATATGACAATAAGGCTAGGTCTGTTCCTTGTCTCGTGATTTGTAAAAATTATTTTAAATTTTTTCTTTATTTTTATTGTTCCGTGTTTTTAGACCGATTTTTTAAAGTAGTGATTAAAAGTTTTCAATTATTTATGACGAACCATTTATTTTTTGATTTTGTGCACGCCGTAGTCTATTTTTGACATTTGCTTAAAATAAAAATATCTCCTTAAAGAAGATTAAAGATTCCATAATAGTACACATAAAAGTAATAACTTTAAACCGAGGAGTATTTCTTTCTAAATTTTGTTTTTCTTCCTTATTGGTTCCGATATATGTATTTTCACTCGCAGCCACAAGCAACACCTCTTGAACGTACTTATACAATATTATCGAAATTAAAGTGCAATATTGCATAATACTTAAAAATAAAACTTAAATCGGGTTAACTATTATTGCGAATACTAATTCTTTGCTGCATATTTTTTACCAATGCACTTAAAGCATATTTTGGTAAAAGCTTAAGTTAACGTATTAAGTATATACTGAAATCGTAAATTCATTAGTTCTCTTTCCCATGCAAACGCGAAAGTAGCGATTCAATGTCATCTATTTCGAGAACATCTGTAGGACCAGCAGAGCTCGTCGCTGCTACTTCTGCTGGTGGCGCCGACGCAGAACCACTCGCCACTTCCGTACCAGCGACAGCATTTCTTGTTATTCTGCTGTAAATAAAAGAGATAATACATAATATAGCAAAAAATATATATTTGAACTCACGTCGTCCGCCTTCGTGGTTCTTCTGTACTGCTCGTGGCTGGCGCAGAGATGGGTGTAGACGTTGCTACTGGTTTGGCTTCATTCGAACTGTTCTCCCTTTGATTGCGCTCTTCACTGCTCTTAACAGTCGCATTGGTTGCTTGCCGTGATGTTGTTGTCGTACTATGTACTACACCTACAGTGGTGATGTTATCATTATCACTGCTGCCGCATGTATTTATTCGCACTTTACGTTTCTTCGGAATGTTACGTATTTGTTGTGATGCGGGCGATGCACTGAACAAAACCATTTCGTTGCTGATGCGCCAAATGTGTTTCTCCTCCTCATCGAAGGCAACGACCATTTTGAAGTTTGTAAAATCTCGTCGTGGCAAGGGATTTGCTGGCGCACCATCGGGACCGTCATAGGTAACTGATATAAAGCGTACCGGATCCTCATCCGTAACAGACGTTAGTTCGCAATGCTCTAATGGATCTTCTTCGGAGGTTTCGGCAGTGTCAGCAGTTTCAGTCTCCATATTTGTGGTTGATGTTGGCAAGGCTTCCGGTTTTGGCGCGATCTCTGCAGCTTCATTCTCTTTCGTCAATTTTTTCTTCTCAATTGCTTGATCTTGTATATTTTCATCAAGTGGGTCAACATTTGATTCGTGTCCTTCACATCTGGTATCTTTTCGTGTCTGTATTTCTTTAGTAGCGTCTTGTGTTTTGGTATTTTCATTTGTTATGCTCGCATCGTCAATAATTTTGCTGCTGGATGTCGCTTCAGTTTTTTGTTTCGTCATGTCTTCTTTATCATCTACAGTTTCTATGTTATCTTTGGACTTTCTTTTCTGTGCCGTAACAGTTGTGTCTGTCACCGGGTGTTTTCCGGACTTCGTTTCAGCTGACGTGGGCCTATCTGTTTGTTTAATTTTTTCAGCTTCTTTGTCCTTTTTGGATGCCTTCGTTGGTTTATCCAACTGTTTTGACTCCTTTTCCTTTTTCTCAGTATATTTTTTCTTTTCGGATTTGGTTTTTTCAACTTTTTCGCTACTGTCAGACTTGTCAGATTTCGCATGCTCAACTGGTAATATCTCCTCACCTGCAGACTTTTGCTTCTCACTTGGTTGTTCGTCTCTAACCTTATCCTCGTCTTGCTTTTGCTCTTCCAATATTATTTTTGCTTGTAATACTTCGGTCGGCGCCGTTCTTTTGCTTTTCGTCATTCTAGTACGTACAGGTGACTTTTTGGTAACAGTCGCTAACAACCTTTTAGCCGTGGTTGCCGCCTTGGACTTCGCAGCATTTAGTGGTTTCTTGGATTTGCCGCTTACTACGGCTTCCTCCGATGTATCTTCTTTGCCATCTTCTTTCTCGTCCGCATTACCATCCTTCAATCTACCCTTTTTGTTGCCAAGCAAACGCGGCGAAACACGTAATGCGCTGGGTCTGTCGGCAGTTAACCCTGTCGGTGTTTTTATTCTTATCCTCGGTACAGGACTAACAACAGCATCTTTTCCACCACTACCTTCCTGCTCCGCCACGCTTTTCGTCATTGCTTTATGCGGTGTTTTCACTTCCTCCAATTGATCGGGTTCGAAAACAGTTTCGGGCGCGTTGGTGCCCTTGAAGCCGAGCGGTTTGCGTACAATTTTCTTGCGTCCCACCCTTGTGGTACGTGAGCGTTTCAAAGCCGGCAGCGCTTCAATTTGTTCGCACTGCCTTTGCTTTGCTTTCACTTTCGAGATGAGCGTCTTTAACGGCAGTCGCTCGGTTTTCTCTGTCAACTCGTACACAGCAGCGGTTGGCGCTTGTGTGAAGAGCGTAGTGGTTGCATTGTCGTCCAGCGAGGCCATTGGTGGCACAGTGATCGGTTTGCGCGCTTTGCCAGCGTCACTATCCGAGCTGAACTGTGGAGCTTGTTTCTTGGCGGAAAGCTGTAGCGCTGTCAGTACTTCCATGGTACGCTTCTCCTGTACTTCCACAGCGAGTTTGACTTGACTTACCTCTAAATTAGTTGGCAACATAGTCGCTTTCGCCGGTAGAATTTTGGCTTTCTCTCTCATCGCCACAAGCTTGCGGCTCGCAATCAGCGCAGCGCTCTTGCTAACTGATGGTGTTGTTGTAGCTATCGGTTGTTTAACACGCCGCTGATTGGCATCTTGCTTCAGCTTCTCCATCATGCGTTCACGTTTTTGCTGCAAATCGTCCTCCAAGCGATTCTTTTTCTCGGCCGATTTCAATGGTACTGTTACCTTAATAGTAGTCGCTGGCGCTTGCTCGTGGGTCTCGACTGCTGCTTGCGGATCGACTTTGCTCGGCGTTAGCCAACTACGTACCGGGTAACGTACTTCCCCATCATTGCTTACCAACTGTGAATTCTCTTCCTCTGTGACAGCTAACTTCTGCCACTCTTCATCTTCTGTACTACTAATTGTTGAGAGATTATCTAGCGATAAAGACAGGTTAGCATTTTTGGTCGGCGTTTCCTTTTCATGCGTTGCTGACTCCTCCTCGTCCGTTGTGCTACTGGAATTCGTTGAAGAACTCGAGCTACTTGTGGAACTGTTCGATGAAGATGAGGACGTAGAAGTAGAAGCTGTGCTGGAGGAATCGGACGACTCACCTTCCGCACAAATTTCAGGCAAATCTGAAACGAGCGTATAATGGGGGTCGATATTTGAGGTCGCTTCGGTGCTCTCTGTGCCTTCAGCGCCAAATGATTTAACGCGTTTCAGTACTATGGGTTCGACTCTCAGTTTCTCAGCTGGTATTTCCACACATATTTTCTCAGCTTCTGCTTCCGCTTGTTCCCTCTCGTCAACCACTGTTTGTCTTGGTTCTTCAAAGAGCGCACTTTTCACCTCCTCTGCATTTAAATGCTGTTCCAGCAGTTTTGCTCGCTCCTCCTCTTCTTGTCGTTGCTTTTGCGCTGAATCTCTTAAAAGTTTTTCAAAATTGCGATCTAAATCTTCCGATTCATCCGGTTTATAGTACGAACCACCGGAGGAATAATCCGTTGGTGCTGTTCCACTACGTGGTGTCACATCCCGACTGGAGCCGAATGGTGTAAAGCGCAAACCGGGCGTTATTGCACTCAATTGTGGGGTATCTAATTCGCTTTTTGTCAGCGAACCAAATAGATATGAGGTCGAAAGTTGCATATCGCCATCAACAGTGCGTAGCTTGGCGGCAGGCGTGTCTAGGGAGGGTACCGGTTTTCCCGGTGTAGGCGGGATTGCATCCATTAACGTTGGCGCTTTAAAGGGTGTATCCAGCAGACAAGCAATATTTGCTGTACGACGATCGCGCTCCTGCTCTTTGTGCTCTTCCGATACATGCACGCTTGTGTTGTCTGCAGTTTGCGTTGCAGGCTCCGCATATGCTGTACCATCGACTGCATCATCATTTGTCGCAGTTTTGTCGGTGCTGGCGCTCTCTACGCTTTCGCTTTTCGTTTTTGTTAGCGTTTCGCGTTTGTCCTTTTGCGGTGTTGGAATTTTTATATTGAATTCTTTGCTGTTGCGATCTTTGCTCACGCGTCGGCTCTCGATTGTACACTTGCCGCGTTTCGACTTTTCCACGATTCTTATATCGGGTTTCACAACTTCCTTAGGCTCATCCTCAACGATTGACGCGTCCGCTTCACTCTCCGCGAGCAGTGCTTTTGTGTGCGCCTCCTGCCGCGCCTTTTTGCGCATGCGCTTAGAGATTGTCTGTCTTTTTCGCCGCAAACTACGCCGTTTCACCGACGTATTTTTATCTCTGCGCACCGATTTCGGCAATACGGCGTGTTGCTCGGCATTAATCTGACGCAAACGCGAGTCGAGATCACGATTGGAAGCATTACGCAAGCGCAACCATTCCTCCATCATTTTGTCATCTTTTACATTTTCTACTCGTTGCTCTCCGGCCGGTGGCTCGCTTAGAGACGCGCTTTTTTCCGATTCTTCATTTTGTTCCACTTCGGTTGTAGGCGCTGGCTTGGTTTCAGATTCATCCGAAGATTTCGAAAGTTGACGTTTGCATGCGCGTACCGCGGTTTTGCGGACCTGTTTGCGTTTCGGTGTATCTGCATTCAGGCCACTTACAGCAGATTTTATTTTATTGTCTATTTTGTCCGTTTTCTCCACTACACCGGTCTCTCGTAGTGATAACTCGGTTTTTATGACAGTCTGATTGCTACTTTCTTCGGTGACGAATAAAGGCGGGACGCTACAGCTATTGCTGCTTTCATTTGCGCTAGCGTCGATGGGCCCGCCTAGAGCTGGCAGAATTTCCACATTTTTTATGATGGGTCGCTCCGGTATATGAGCCGAATTGGCCAACTCTTCGCACTCCTCTGCGATAGGATTAGGACGCAAGCTTGATTTCTGCGCAGCTTGACTTCCAGCCGTTGTCTTCGGTGAGAATGATAACGTGCGCACATGTGAGGTGCGTTTGCGTGGTGTTGACAAGCTTTTAAAAGCTTTCATATTCACTATACCACTTCCACTGGGTGTCTCACTATCTGCTGTTGTACGAGATTGCAGCGAGGTGGGAACCGTAGCATCTTGTGGTTTTTTACATGCGGTGCATGGCACTATTTTGCCTTCGATTTCGTTTTCTTCGGCCGCATTTACTTTCTGCGCACTGGACACGATAACTGTGTTTTGTGGCTGTTGGCCTGCAGGCGCTAAAATAGATTTGGTAAAAGAATTTCATTATAAGAAAGCTCTAAAGTACCAGTATTACCCGGTTGAATTTGTTGTATTATACCTTCACCGTTGAGAAGAAATGGAAAATTTGCCAATATACCCTCGTCGGCAAGAAGTACAAATTGACCGGTTGCGTTATCGATGAAAACCTGCTGAAATGTGGATTGAAAAGTGAGATTTTTTTAATATTTTTTGTTTCGAAAATACATACCTGCTCATCCCCAGTCGCATCGCCGACATTCGTCAAATGATTGATTAAATTGTCAGCGGTGATATTTCCAATGATCTGTTCACCACCCGGTGCCTCCTTTTGTGCACTATCATTCGAATTTAATACGATCAACTTTGATATCGAAAAGTTCGGATCGATCAAGGAACCAAAGGAATTATTTGCTGTGAGCGTAGACAAAATTTGCGCATCGCCAGCACCGCTATTCAGTGAAGTATTCGATGCCGATATAGCCGTACGTATGATTAGGGGTGTCCGCGGAGCTGTACTGGAATCTGTTGGTTGTTGTGATATTGTCGATAAAGTTGGTAGTGTTAATTGTGCTTGCTGATGTTGTTGTACAAATGTAAATTGTTGCTGCTGTTGCTGTTGTTGGTGGTCGAACTCCGCCGGCATACTAATTAGTTGCTGTTGTGGCGCGGTTTCTGCAGCATTGATATTACATTGTACACCGGCTGAGGCGTTTGTCGGCTGTATGGATGCTATAATAAATATATATTAATAAGATACTGAAATTTATAAAGTCACTAGACACATACCACCAACAACATTTTCGACAATTGCATCGAAAGCCGGGTCCTGCTCAGTAGCTTTCAAAATGTCCTTGACCATCTGATCCAACATTTCATTAGAAGTGATAATTTGCTGCTCCTCGGAGAGATTATTCTCATTAACTGACATTTTTGAAGTGGACGCTGTGGGATTACTAACTTCTGCCCGTGTTTCACCGCATTTCGAGTTATTGAGCGCTTGATTAATATTATCTACTAATTTCATTTGAAATTGTGGATTGTCCAATATTGCTTGCGATAGTTCCTGTAAACATAAAAAACATATGTTTAAAATATTTTATATCACGAGGCACAAAATTAATTCATATTACCGGCACAGATGGTGTTGAAAATTTTCCATTAGCCGATTTACTGTGCGGCGTTGATTCTTTTGTCGGTTTTTCCAGTAGTGACAAGTCCGTTTCATTATGATGCAGCCCATTTTCTTCTTCATTTTCCGGTTCATTACTATCTTCGTCGAGAGTGTCCTCTTCATTTTCATCATCTGTCTGCTCTGTTTGATCGCCGCTTGTTGAAGGTGTTTGTGCAGTTTGGCGTTGACGTTGTAAATTTTGTTGTTTCGTGCTTATGAAGCAAAACGGTTCTAAAATGCGTCGCCGTTTTATGTTTTTGCTGCTTAAGAAGAAAGGACTTAGGCGCTCATCAGAAGAGTATGCTACTGCATCACTAGAAAAGAATAAGAAAGTTTTAGTAGTAATTGTTTTACTTTTATCTTGTTTCCTACAAATTTTACTATTCACCGTTTTCTTTTTTGTTTAGGATGTTTGTTCGCTGTGTTCTCTTTATCTGAATTTATGTTACTGCTGGCATTTGAATTGTTTTTTGTAACATTTTTATTATGCGTGGAATTTTCGGATTGCTGTGTTTTCGAATTTGTAGCCAAACTACGCTCCAACAATAACTTGACTTTCTCCGGAAGCTTGAGTTCGAAAAGTTCAAAACGTTGACTACTCGTCAATGAAGACACAAAACGATCGACTATAGATATAATTTCCAATAAGATATTTCATTAGTTGTGTCATGTTTTTATGTATATTTATGTATTATCTGTTACTGTACTTACCAATATGTTTGATATTTACATATTCACATATAATATCCTCCAAATCCGGACAAAAGCTGTGTGGCGTAAAACCGCTCCGATATACTGTAAATTCATGCTTGAGATGTGGTGATGTCTTACAAAATAGCCGCGATGTACTTTCCAACTTTTGTCTTTTTAAATAGCCTAGCAAATAGGAGGGAAATATTTGTTTCTATTCACAAAATTCGCTTCGCAGAAGCGGCACCAGCTGCACAATAGTAAGCACTTACCTAGCACAAGACGCGCAATGTCCGAATGCAAAACAACGGCATCCATTTTTGTGTTATTTTTCTTTTTTTCTACACTTTTACACACACCACATTTTATTGACTACAAAAACTAAGCTAAGCTCTATTAAAAAAACACTTTATGTTTGCTTTGATACAAAATTTCTAAATGTTTTCACAAATCTGCCAAAAAAATAAGCGAAATGCTTTTAGCGGCATAAAGGAACTTCGCTTACCTTCGCGTTGCCAGATGTGGTTATAAAATTTTATAGCGCTTATTTAGGACGAGTGTAAACAGCTTAGCATCTTATCACCCTGTAAACTACATATCAGTTAAGTCACAGGTAATTACCCAACAGCGCTACCCAAGTTTTTGGTTAAGTTATCTGTGATTTGTTGGGTAACAATAATTGTCTTGTCTTTTTTGTATTCTATTTCAGTATTTGAATAATTATACACCTTTATTTGCCTTTTAATAAAGTTTTCAATGTAAAAACAATGGAGTCAGTAATTTATTTGTAAAATAGTGATACTACTGTTTATATTGAAATATGACGAAGTGGTAACGCCAAGAAGTTGTTTATCTTTTCTCAAACAATTGGAAGTTTTTCTATTGCAACTCTGCTGATTTTGCGGCATGTTTCAATTTCAATTTTGGTTATTCCTATTTGGCCGCGACTGTAATATAACTTCCTAGTTGACCTTCACTTAAGATTTCTTCAAACAACATATACAAAACAACTGCGATTGTAATTTTTTTATTACTTAAAATGGGTTTCTTCGTTTTGTATTCATATCTGTCAAATTTTAGTTATTTTCCACCTCCAAATGAAATATTTATAGTAAAGAATGGCTTTCAGTTTATCTCCATTTCCATTTCTCGATGTTACGTTTGATAGACTGTACCTCTACACTCCACATACATTCGCGATAATTACCAAAGTACGAAACCGCAATAAGATCTTCAAATTGCTATCCCGCCGGCTATAAACTAATCAGGCCCAATATTGTCGCCTGGATGCATCAGGGCGCATCTGAGGAGGTTACGGACATGTCAAAGCCCTAACCTCCGGACTATAACAGTTATTTTTTTGCATAAATTATCCTTGCCGTCATTTGGTTAGAGTAAAACCACATCAAGAGAACGTTCCTACAAAACCTCGCCGAGCTACAACAAGCGACAGAATTGAGCCGTGCATTGAACGCCTTACACAATTAAGCTATTAAGGATTTCAAGACTCCTTCCCAGTGAATGGCGTTTTTGGAAACTTCATTCATTCACCTAACACCCTTTAATTGATACCCACAACAATATCGGTTATGGATTCGATTAAGCAAAACAGTGTTGGACCTGAGGACTACATAAGCAAGAATTGAAGACTACAGGGTTTGTCGGGAAAGCAATGGGACTGAGTCGACTTAAAAAAATTTATTGAACCAATTCTACAATTCTTTAAAAACTTTCAAAATAGGCTCCTTCTTCGTCCATGCAGCGCTGCATTCTCCGCAATAACCTTGAGAGCCGAGATACATGCTGCTTGGATCACTTCTATCCTCTTAAAATGCTTGCCTTTCATCGGCCTTTTCAGGCAAGGAAACAAAAAAGTCCCGGGGCCACATCTGAGCGGTAGAGAACTTGGTTAAGTAGCTGACTTCCACGTAAAACTTGGCGTTGACGGTTTATCCAGGAGGAACAAATTCATGGTGGACGTCAACACAAGTCACATTGTCGGTGTTTGTCGAAGTTGTAGCTCTCACAGCACGTTCTTCATCAACGACCTCTTCCCGACCCTCCAAAAAGGCCTGGTGCCTCCGAAACACACAACTTCTTGCTAAAGTAACATCTGGGTAAGCCTGCTTAATCGTATCAAACGTCTCTGTCGCAGATTAACCGAGTTTCATACATAATTTAATCACTTACCTCTGCTCCAACGAACGCTGCATTTTCGGTTTGCACCACTCACAGAAACACATCGCACGTAAATGTTTGGCCTGACTCTCCAGGGGCTCGGAGACAACTGACCAGGCGCTCGTTCGTTAGCTAGGAACGCCCTCTGCGCGCACGCTCCGATGTACATTCGCGGCTAAGAAAATCTGTCCTATTACTTTGCGAACAAACCCTGTATCTTATTCTGGATACTCTTTATTGCAGTCAGGAAAGGAAAGATGTATGGAAGTCATGTTGCCTAAAGGACTCTCAGAGATCTTCAAAATGGGTGACGGATAATATTAGGAGGAGTTAAGAGGTACATAGTAATATATGGCCATCTCGAAAAGGTATCATAAATCTATTGGTCCATGGATCAGGAATTTAGTTATGAATAAAAGAAAACTCGTTTTTTTTTTATAAAGAAAATATGCATTGTTTAGTACCCAACCGATAAATGAAATTTTGAAAAAAAATTTAATAATAGTAAACAAATTTTTACATGAACTATTTTGGCATAGGTACAGGATATATTGATATATACTTGATTCACATACACATAAGCATATGCTTCGTGGATTATTCGCAGTAAAAAATCGGTTTTAGCAAACATGTCAAAGGATAAGGCAATAAAGCCGTTATCCAGACTTTATCTACCTCAACCTTTGACATGATCTCAAAACATGTCGATTATCTACCATGCCGGCGCCACACGCGTACGTAAAATCTGCCAAAATCTGCTCTATAATTTCATAGCAAAACTTGAGAATCATGTCCATATAAAATACACACACAGGTGCAACAGTACAACGGAAAATATTCAAAAATATATATGTATGCAGTCAAAACATAAAAAAAAATATCGGAGAAGATAAACTGCAGGTAGCAGAGGTGTTATATCTTGGTCTCGTTATCCAGGAAGTCCTGCACAAACTTCGAAACACCAATGCTAAAGTCTTCCTCGATTACGCCGATGATGTCGTTAGAGAGCCTGGCGGCAAGTCTATTTGCAGCAGCAAGTAAGAAAAAAATTTAGATATCCTGAAATTTTTCGAAAGAATATTTTTAACTTCTACTTACTTTGAAAACACACGCCATGGCTGGTTGAAGTTGGGATTTGCATAGAAACGATTTTTACTACATAGTCGTACAAATTGATCACGTTCGGCTATTAGCTCTTCAATGTGTAGATCCTTCTTTCGCGGTATGTCTTTGAAGTTGCTATTCCACAGCGTACAAGGCGAAGTCGGTAGTTCTAGGTTTTTACAACTGTTTTCGTCTTCTTTTCGGTTGGTTGCTGGTAATTCATAATCGTTATCATCGGTGTTTCCTTCATCTGCAGAGTTTTCCTGTTCCCAGTCATTGAGCCCTTCCTTGTTAGCGTCTTTACTCATTCCCTTTTGTGCTTTTTGGCGTTCGGCACGTCTTAGCTCCTTTTGATATTCTTTCTTCAGACGCTGTTGCGCTTTCTTCAGTTTCAATTTCTCGTAAGGCGACTCACCGGTATAGAGTGTAATGGGGCTGAAAGCGCACAGATAAATTGGGTAAGGAAAGATATGATATAAAAATAAAATATACCAAACATAATATACAATGTGGCCTTAAATTAGCGGATGAGGCGGTATAAGTTGAACAAGTCTGTTGTTCACTGACTAAAAAAGAGGAGACCAACATGCTGATAGAATCGGAGGTAATCTTTGTAGTGAAGGGGTTCCAACAAAAAGAGCTGCGGATACAGTCTATAACTGTCTGGATTACATCAACCAAAATTATTTCTGATAAAACTTGAAAAGATTCTCAACCTTCTTTCCGGTCACTGGAGACTCAGATGTTACAAGCACAGCATAAAAATTTTGTCAAGGGAAAACTATCAGTTCTGCGACCTTACGTAGCCACACCTGACTACTTCAAGAATGCGAAGTCATTGCAAGAAAAGGAAAATAATAAGCGAAGGAGATGAATGTACCTTGTCTGGTTCAGCCTACTTCAAAAAAGAACGAAAATAAGTTAAATTTGTGGCCAAAAAGAAAATCTTTGTTTCCGAGTATTAACGTTTAGCGATGGATAAATTTTAGAACAAATCTCTTAAGAAATAAATTTAACTACCTTACAGCATCTATTCTTAAAGTAATTAGCTTGAGTGATTGCGAGGATGAAGTAGCCACTCGTTCAGAATCTAACCCTCTACGGTGAAGTTATTCACCAACTCCGCCGGATTTCCAGAAGATGAACTGAAACTTACACACTATTAGTCCATAGAAAATAATGTCAGAGATTGAAAATATTTGAGTCTATAAGCTAAGGTTGTTGACTCGTGACAAAGACTACCAACTACTTTACGTAGGTTTACAGAAGGTATCAAGGTAAAAAAAGCGGGTCTGTTAACAGAAGAATGAATGTTATTTCATTTATGGAGAAAACAACTTTTAATTCGAGTAGAACGCAGGAGGTCTACTGCACTACTTGTTCTTAACAACCTTGCCGCAATCGTAGAGGTTCTTATTGGACGTTGTCCAATAGCCGTACATGCGGTAAGGATAAAAATCTTGTCCGACCCAAATTGACAAAATTTCATGAAGAGAAAGGAGGTCGAAATTGCTTTCTCCTCCAAATAAAAGATAGAACTCCGAAGGAAACACGATTGTCTTTTACTTACGCTTTCTCGAAAACAGTGTAGGACACTTGTTGGTATAGTGACAGGACACAACTTACTGCCATCAAATTCGAACCGTATGGGAACTATTACTCATGATTCTTGTAAAAACTGCAGGGAAGTAGGCCTAACGAGTAACCTGCTTTATATCTGTGCAGCCTTGTCTAAAACTCTTCTTAGATGTCTTGGAGCTTCGCAGTTCAAAGAACTGGATGAAGTATCAAAATAGATATCAATTCTTAAACTTCGCAAAAAGCATTCGTACTGTATGACAAATACTTCAGCTCGTATGAAATGAAACCGACAACAAAGAACCAGTAGGTTTATATAAGGCGTGGCAGCCATAATCTAACGTAATCTTTACCTTCACTGTTCTGATTTTTCAAGTCTGAATTTGAAGTAATCGAAGTAGCCGCCTCAAAAAAAATGGAAACGGACTCAAAGCGCTTTGTCGATTTATGAGAGTGTTTACCATTAACACTTTGGGAGTATTAAGATACCACAATGAATCCGCGTTCTCAGTTCTTCAAGGGGAATTTTTGTGGGCTTTTGTTATAGGATCGACCTTTTCCCTAATCTAAGCTAAATCTGTCTATCGACTAGACTCGTTTTAATCGACACGTCTCTAGTAGTCTCTTCATAAGCCTCATACAAACTCTGCTCATCTGAACTCCTGACGTCACACAAAAAATGTCAACCCATGCATGATATATTAATCACTTTCCTAACCACATTTATGGGCTCTACAAAGACACTTAAATACTATGGGAGGACATAATGTAAATGTGACAATACAAGAGAGAGTGCGCGAAATACCAAGGTCGTAATGCAAATACCTTTACTTATCCCAAAAAACACGCACATGATACTCCAAATGAAAAGCTTGAAGTTTGTCTGCAGGCGATGGGGTGAGGCGCTGGCGCATGCAAAAAAAAAACTTGCAACGATATTAAATGTTATAAATATTGATCAAACAGCACTATTTTCGACTGGAAATTTTCGCAAAAATAAAAATGTATGTCTATGTAGGTAAGTATGTATGTATGTATGCAAAAACTTATTTGTGCCACAATGCCGGCAATTCTATTTTTCGGCAATGACTGGTTGCCACGTGTTTGCGCCTAAGTCAATATACCCATTAATCTTGCTAAGCCTTACTGTTTGAATTCGATTTTCCTCTTTTCATTAAATGAACAATTTTTTAATTAACTGTCGGTTTTTTACATACATACATACATACGTGCTATCCACTATAAAAATTGCAGAAAAAATTAAATAAATGCTTGTGGTGAATTTTGCTGATATGTTTTTAATTAACCGCATTAAAGATTTAAATTGGTATGTAATACGAGTAAGTATGTATATGTGTAGCTTATTTATATGAGAGCAGCTCACCGGCATTCAATTCGGATAGATATGAGTAAGTCATACTATGGAACTAGAGAGGGGAGTACAATTTTGTTCGAACAGTAGATGAGGATAGATGGAAAGGCCCTTAACTTCAAACGGTTTCAGTTTCTACGAGGAAGAAGACTGAACTTGGTTGGTGGGAGGAAGGAAGATTCAGAAAAAGAATTACTCTCCGTACAGAGGAAGTTGTAAATATATGTATTTCACCAGCCATTGGACCTATCACTGTGTATTTTAAAATATTTGGAAAATATAAGTTCTGATCAAAGTTGACACGGACTGACTGTGCATGTTCAACGAATCAATAATTTTGTTCCCCTAGATTGGTACAATCGTTTTATATGTTAATATGAAGCTTGATCTCCATATGTTAATTGGGATATGTTTGGCAGCTGTTGGTTTACGATGCGAAACAATTGTCTGTCGAGATTGATTAAGGGGTTACATGGGTTTACGGGTTACAAAAAATCAATTTTTCTTATTAAATTCTACAACATCTCTGGAATATTATCCTAAAGTTGATCCGAGTAATAGTTTCGAAGATACAGTCTTGAGAGCTTGTGCGCTCTAGGCTAGGTAGTGCGCCGTCTTTAAACGCGTTTTTCTCGAAACTGTGTTTTTGAAGTCGGTTGCCAAGATTTCTCGAGAACTTCTCAACCGACCTTCATGAAATTTTACGCAGGTCTTTGAGTTACAATTCTCAACGACTCGGACGAAGAGTTTTTTTTGATTACAACTATTTGAAAAAAAAAACAGTCGCGAAATTTTCACTGAAATTAAAATTTTTTTTTGTAAAAATGTCTGTCAAAAATCCAATTATCACTTTTTTTCCTTCGTTCAAGTTCTAAGTTAAGGTGTTAACTAAAACAGGTATTTTTTCACTTTAGCTGTAAGGAGTTATCCCGCCAATGCGGGCGCATCTGATTTTCGAGGAGTCACCAGAAATGGCGTCGCGATGGCCGAGTTGTTGAAAAAAGGCTGTTTTTTACTCAAGGAAATCCATGTAACCCCTTAGAATTAAATAAAGCATTCAGTGAAAGTCGTGAAATCATCGAAAACTTGCTTGATGCGAGTCGTACACCTCTGTTAAAGCGATAACATCGAAAAGGTTAAAGAAATAGAGCTTGAATATCCTTTGGTGGCATCAGGAACAGCAGATCACAACATATCTCATGAATCGACTCAACGGATCGGTTAATGTTTTGGGTGTTAAGCGAGTCCATTTTAGACTCGTACCAAAATAACTGAATGCGCAGACATATTCTAGCATGATTTTGGCTAGATTCTTGACCAAACATGAAACGAAAGTCATCGCTTAACCAGATTATTCGACAGATTTGGTTCATTGTCCCTTTTTTCATTGATCCAATAGACTAAATAATATGCGGGGAAGTGTAATGATCAGAAGTGTGGACTACTCACGATCCGGCTTCGTTCACAAGTTCAACTATTGTTAAAGTTCTTCTTATAACTATCAGCTTTTCAAAAATTAAAACAGATCTCTCAAATTAATCCAGATCTCTGATCATACTTCTGTCATAAAAAAAGTTTGAATCCGAAAGCCTTGTGATCATCCTGGTTGGTCAACGGTGGCCCTATAGTCTAATAACTTTCACCCCTTCGTAAGTTATGACAAAACTTTCAGCAAATTTTTGCCATCAAAAGCAATCTTATTTCGGGTCGGTTCGAAACTTGTAGGTCCCTACGCTGGTTTGATAATATTATGGCTCTCAAAAAGTGGGGATATAACTCAGGGAAAAGCATTTAGAAGATATGTAAGAGGTTTTGGTAGAGAGGGTAGGTTTTGGAAGACAAACGCTCCAGTGGAAAATATTATGAAAACTTTGAAAGTTTCAAGAACAGATCCTTTCAAAGGGAAATGGATTCAGTGACTTCCAAAACCGCTGGGAAAAAATGTAAAATATCGATGGGGTTATCATACTCTACTACTCTTGCAGAAACATCAAAATTATCGTTCGGCTTCGAATTTAATTAGAAAATTTAGATAAAACTTCCGGAACTAATTTTGAAGAATGCAATCGAGTAGACAGTCTGTGGTCAGATAAAATTCGGATCCATTTCGGTTACACAGACGCGACGGTCATAGGAATCAAATGATCTAATCACATCGCTTTGTTCACTTAAAAAAATGCTTCATATTATAACAAGTAAAGAAGAGATAAGATCGGGTATAAACGAACATTTCATACTCTTGCAACTTGCAAGGATTAAAGCCAGGGATGTTATCTTCAGGTGCATAAGGTTTGTACGTTATATGGGGTTTAGGACAGGTTTTTTAACTCGATTTCCAAGCAAAAATATGCATCGCTATAAGAAAAACATGTTCTCTCATTTTTATTACGACAACTCACGTTTGGCCGATATGTTTGGAATAAAGTCATCCTGAGGAAATCTTTATATTAGGTATATGGGAACTAGGGAAAGTATTGACTCGATTCAACCCATTTATGGTACACAGATATAGTACTATTAGGAAAGGATTATCTCTGAATTTCAATTATTTATCTCACACATTGACCGATATTTTCGGTAAAAAATCAACTATAAGCACCGGGTACCTATACTTTGTCTACAAGAGTATAAAAACTGAGATGTTTTAGACTACCGAAAAATAATAACACGTAAATTAAATATTGCCACACCAGATTTATCTCTATTCTTCGAAGTTTTGCAGCTACCCTTGTAAATAATACGTCATAGATTACGCGATTTAAAAAAATACATGCTTTCAGCGCCCACCTCAGCGATCTCGGTTTCTCATATTCCCCACAGAATAAGAAATGATTACTAATTTCATTTAGCCTTCGCTAATTTCTAATTAAACTCGATGACCTTTAGGAAAACTTTTTCAATTAATACATACATATATTCTTACCAAACCGCACCTTATGTCATCACTGAACTTGAACCATAAATCAACATTCTATATAGGAAAGCTAAGTAGGTATGTAAGGTATGTTTTATATACACAATTTTGAGTTTATACCTGCATGAAAACATACACACATAGTACATACATACTATGTACATACGATTTTTTGGAATATATAAATCAACATTTGTCCAATTATGCAGCCCTACTTGAGGATCAGCTGAATCATACAACCAACGAAAGGTGGGTAGATGAGTTTAAATGTGCAAAGATACATACATACATATACAATGTATGTACATATATAAAAACAATCATCAGTGAGTAAGCATAGTAAGTAAGAACACAGCTTGAAGTTTCGGTGATAGATCCACTCCGCTCAGCAATCACCACTACCGCTCATACCAAACATACAAACATATCTATGCAGTTATGTATCTCATCAGCATACGCACCGTCAACGGCACACATCGCGCGTAGCACATCAGTAGTTGGCGCAGCGGGGCCGGACGCAAGCCTGTCCAAACACTGGGCCACGCTAAACGCGAACTGCTTTGACTGACAGCCGTCAACAACAGCAATTGAATAGCTTCAGCGCAGGCGATAAGCGACCGGTAGCAGAGCGTCGATATTCTCTGCGGACTTGATGACATCATTTTCGGTCGAGTGGGGGATAACCAGGAAGCAGCGGGTTGCGATGGTAAGTAAGTAAGGTTAGTGCACACTCGGCTCACTTCACGTTTGCTCTCTTTTCGGAAGAGTTGCTGTTGCTGCTATTTGATGTCATCTGTTTTGTATGTTCTTTATGCATTAAGCTTTTGTTTTCCTCGCATTCATTTGTTTGTATGTATGTAAATGAGTATTTATTTGTAACAAATTGTTTACACAGCCGAGGCGCAGAGTTGTAAATCACTTACGGGATAGTTAGTGAGATTTTTGAGGTTGGAATTGTACTGTTATTTGCATAACTGGACTTATGGATCATATGTATTTTAGCATCTTTTTTATATCTTACTATAGATATTACTTAAATAAATATTTTTCTTAAATTTTTTTCTAATTTTATTTTTAAATATTTTTAAAATTTTTTGTTTATTTTAATATTTTTATTTTTTAATCTGAAATTTTAATTTATTTAAGATCTTGTAGATATTCGGATTTTCTTGACTTCAGTATTTATAGAGCAACGAAATAATAATGAATTCAATTTCTAAAATTTTTGATTTAAAATTAAAAACAAATTAAAATTCCTTTGTTAATTCAATTAAACTTTTTATGTTGTAATAAAAAAAAATTATGTAAAATTATTAATGTATAAAAATTGTGAAAATTTAAGTAAAACTTGTAATGCATAAATATTTTGGAAAAAAGTATTAATTAATAATTATACACATTTTTTTTTTCAAAAGTGTTTACAACTAGTTTTCCACTTTTTTTTTAAATTTTTTTTCCAAAAAAATACAAAAAAAAAATTACAAAAAATGTGTGAAAAATTCTTTAATATAGCATTTTTTCTTAATTGAAATACAGTTGAGCTTCCCTAACTCGAATCACCATAACCCACAAAAGAACTTCGAGTTAAAGAAACTTAGACTTTTGGAGATAAAGCCTTGAAAACACACCTCACACAACGGGTTTTTCAATAGGGACGCTACAAAAGTAGACCGATAGAGACAGAAAACGACGCCATATTTTTTCACTCTTTTAACATTTCTCTTCAGGAAGATTTGCCATTTCATCGATCCAACAACGAATCGAAATTATTAAAATTTACTACCGAAATTCAGAGTCAGTGGCGGAACTTTATGAGCGCTACGTCCAATTTATGGTCGTCATAATCGTCCTGCCAGATCAACAATTGATCGTTTAGTTGAAAAATTGGAATCCACAGGCACAGTAAAAAAATGAATTGGGCTGAGCAACAACTTGAAATCGATCCGTATTTTCATCGAAAATTCATCTTCAGCAATGAGGCTCATTTCTGGCCGAATGGCTTTGTCAATAAGAAAAATATTCGTTATTGGTCAGGCAGCAATCCAGACGTACTCCTTGAGTCACCATTGCATTCCGAAAAAATTACGGTTTGGTGCGGTTTATGGGACAGCGGTGTCATTGGGCCGTACTTCTTCCGTGTTGATGAAGACCGGCACGTTACTGTGAATGGGACGATTCCCGATAACCGAATATTTTTGGCCCGAAATGGATGATGTGGACTTGGAAAATACAAGTATGTTTCAACAGGACAGCGGCATAAGCCACAAAGCGAATTTCACAACCGATTTATTAAAAACCGAGTTTGGTAAACATGTTATCTCAAGAAATTGCCTAGTAAATTGGATGCCTCGGTCGTGGGATTTGACGCCGTTAAACTATTTCCTGTGGGCCTACGTCAAGTCTATGATCTATACTAACATGCCAGCGACGATTGATGAAATTCGTACGAATATCGGAAATGAAATTGCAGCAGTATCGAACGATTTATGCTTGAAAAGCCTGTTCTGGCCATGCAAAAGAAATCGAGTTCCATACATAATGGCATCGAATCTATTTTCACAGTAATAAAGAAGACTTTTGTAGTGCTCTTATTGAAAGCCCCGTTACTACACAAAAGTTAAGTAAACGCTGTTGAAATAATTAGCTTTGCTTCAAAGGTAACAAAGGGCAGCTGACAAATCTACATACATATGAACATACATTTATGTAGATGCTTTACGCTTATTAGCAATAAATGAGTCAGAAACGAAATAGCAATCTCCAATTGTAGAGAAACATGAGTGTCTGAGTTTCAGAAATTATTTAGTATATGAGATCACTTAGAAAGACTCCGATATACCATATAAATGTATATTAGATTCTCGATATAAAAAACATTTCATATCTGAGAAGTATCTCTTCAAAATTTTTTATAGAGTTTACGGGGTCTCTACGCTATTCTTAATACCGGCATACTTTTTGAGATTTGAAAAAAGCTTTGAAGCTTATATAGTTGATCTTTGGTTAATCGAAAAGATAAATATATATTTTCTTTGTCAAGTGCGGTGTTTTTTGCCTAAAAAGTCGGTGCTATTGATAAGGCTGGAAGATTTACCCCCTCGAAATTGCGGTATGTTCGAATATAAATTACGTTGTGATCTTGTTGTCGGACGTTCAACTCTTTACAAAGCGTATCCGACCCGTTCAACCTAAACCCAATGCTCCTCATGAACTTGCGTTATCTAGTTGGTTAATACTTTTTCATAGATATGTTTTTATAGAATCTATAGTCGATTTCAACTAATAAACCTTTTTTAACGTTCTAAATAATTTATATATGAGTTCTTAACTATAGAATTTCGTGGTAGAGGGTTCGATTAGCGTTATCATTCATAGAACTCCATTCCTTCGTAAGCCATATTCGTCATGAGCAAATTGTCGAACAATGCTGCCGCTCACTATGTAAGAATCGTCATGGTTGACGAAAATAAGTATGATGTACATATAAAAAAAGCGGCAAAATCTACAGAACGATGAGCTATGGTCAGTGCAAACCGACTGATTCAGAAGTTTTTACCAGATAAATAAAGGACGATATATATTTAACCTCATTGATATAGTTAAGCGAAGCAGAGGCTACGCTGGCTAGGTCATGTCATCCGAATCGACTACATATAGTATTAAACAGGTCTAGGACTCGATGATTTTTGATCTCTCTTTTTTAGAAAACGCAAACTTACCTATCAAATAAAGGCGGATTCTCACAGGGAATTACTGTCAAAACAGTATACTTCATTGTTTTTGAGCTGGGAGAGACAACAGAGCATCCTATCAAAATCCATTTTATACTGTACGTATTACTGATTACTGTTATGACGCCACGATAACCCCGATAGTATAGTAATTAAGCACCATAAAACGGTAAATTAAAAGAAGTTTTAGAAATGATTTTTACTCACCTTGCGGGGTTAACATTTCTCGATTCTCTGCCATCAGCTTTGGGTGTGGCGACGCTTGAGCTGGCGACATTTTTGCCGTTATCTTTCATTGCTTCGTTATACTTGAAAAGACAGTTAGTAAGTGCCTCAATTAGATCGTGATTAGCTAAATTTTCTGCCTGATTCGGTTGCGGCGCTTTTTCATTGCATTTGTCTGAACGAGGTTCCGGCGCTTTTGCCGTTGTAACTTTACCGGCGTTGCCATCGCCATCGCTTGCGAGCGGTATCATCATATCGACGAACTCGGACTTGAGCATCGAGCACATTTGCTGCATTTGTGATTGCGCGTGTAAGAGTCTCGCACCTGGCGCATGCGTATCACCACCAGCGCCAACGTCGTCAGCCTGGTAGAAGCCCATATTCGGTGTGGTATGAGAGGGTCTAAGCGCTTGCTGCGCTGGTGCACGCACTTTCTGGGCATTACACGCAGCACTGGCTGAGCTGACGGGGCCGACGGTGCTGACGCGAGAGCTGCGCGGTGTGCGTGCCGAATTGGTAGGCGTGGCTGAGGGAGCTGGTGGTGGAGAGTTCAGCGGATTGCGGCGTTTCTTTAGCAATTTAGACTTATCGGCATGCATGTCGGCGCGGCTGCTGGAGAGACTCTTAGCGCGCGTGGATAGAATGCCGCGACTTGTGGTGCGCAGCGGTGATACGCGCGACGACGGCAGTCGTGAGGTGCTGGCGCGTGAGGTGTGACGCGAAGAAAATGTGCTGCGCGCTTGTTGCTGCGCTTGCAATTGCTTGCGCGTCAGCGGTTTTGGTGCCGGTAAGCTGGGTTGTTTCGGTTGTTGTTGTTGTTGGTGTTGCTTTTGTTTTTCCTGCAGCTTCAGTTCGTCCTTGCGATCGAGCATTTTCTGCTGCTGCAATTGTTGTTGATGCAACTGCTGTTGTTGCTGTTGCTCGATAATGCAGCGCTGATGTTCCTCCAGTTGTTGTTTCAGTTGTTTTTGTAAATTGCTTGATTGTTTGAAAATTTGCTCGGCTGAAACTTTGTGGCTGATCGTCTTCGGCTCGCAGCGTCGCTCATCGCGCTTGGCGAGTTGTTGTTGGCTGTGTGGCTTTTGTTCCTCATATACTTGCTGCAGCAGCAATTGTTGTTGTTGTTGTATGTGTGTATCGTAGTTTTCGGTGCGTTCACGCAGCGCTTTCTGTTGCTGACGCTTCGGTTGTTGTTGCTTCATTTGCAGGTTCAGCAATTGCTGTTGTTGTTGCTGTTTGCTCAACTTCTGCGGCTTGTAATGCATTTGTTGTTGTTGTCGTTGCTGTTGTTCAAGTTTTTCCAACTGCTGCTGCTCGGTATTGTGTTGTTGCTGCTCTTTCTTGCTATTGCATTGATTTTGTTGTAGTTGCTGTTGTTGCCATTGTTGTTGTTGTTGCTGTTGCTTTTGTTGTTGCTGCTGCTGTTGCTGCTCATTCACCTTATTCTTGTCCGGCTTCATGGCAATCACAACATCAAAACTGCTCGAATTGCCCTCAAAACTCGCGAAATCCGAACCGCTCTCACTGGCAACATCGTCACCGTCCTCTCGGTTGCCGTCGCCATCGGCGCCAGCGTCGCCGTCAGCAGCACTTTCGCCATCGCCGTTCTCGTCCAACTTGAAGCTATCAAACACAACAATTTTGCTGCCATTAATTTTAATGTTGCTACCGCTGTTGTTGTTGTTGTTGTTGTTATTTATGTTGCCACTCTTGTTCTTAATCTTGCCGTTATAGCCATCACGGAAGTAGCGCACCGCATCGCTGCCCTCATTGGGCTCACTACGTTCGGTTGCCTCGCTGGGGTCAGTCATTTCGGTGGGCTCGGTCGCCGCATCTCTGGCTTGGTCATCATCCACATCGCCATCGTCAACACCATCGGCATTATCGTCATCGTCATCTTCATCGATATCGTCGTTGCCATCGTTGGCATCGTCGTCGTTCTCGAATCCATCATCATCATAATAATTATCATCGTCATTATCGTCGGCGCTAAGCTCACCGATTGCCGTCTCGAAAGCATTCGCTGTGCCGTCTGTGCCGCCGAAGAATGCGGCTGCTTCGTTGTTGCGTTTGGTCGATTCACAGTTCGACTGGCGATGCCGGTTACGCTGCCGTTCAGTTTGCTTGGACGCTTTCAACTCTACGGTCGTACGTCAGTCGTATTCGCAAGCGAGTTGGTTAGTTTTCAATTATCGTGTATCGAGCGACAATTCATCGAGCGGGTTTTGTGTTTTCATATATGTGTACGTATGTATGTTTGGTGCATATGTAATGCGTAGAGAATATAACAATTGCATATTAGTTAATGGAAATACAAGAGCAAAAACAAAAACAAAAAAATAAAAAAAATTATGGTCATACAAAGTAATGGAAAATAATAATTAAAATAGAGAAAAGTGCGTGTTGTCACAAAGTAATTATTTTCTAACAATTAGCGACTTGAAGCGAAGTACATATGTACATTCGATGTACATGTTATGTACACATATAGTGTAGTACATATTTAATTAATGTATTTGTGTAAATGTATGTGTATGCAAATTGGAGACGCAAATCGATCAGCTGGCATTGTGTACAAAGATATTACATTAATTTAAGAAATTTTGTGCTTTTTCGCTTAATTGCTTTAAATGGTGTTTTAGCTGTATGTTCAAAGACGTTCAATGAAGAATATGAAAATAGTTATTTTTTCGTGAGCACAAAAACAAAAAAACTAAAAAAAAATTTTTATGCCTAATTTGAGCTATATATGTATATATTATCGTTTAATTTTTTTCTTTTTTTTGAGTTTCAAGCTTAAATATTAAAGTGGCACCGGAAATAAAGCTTCTTTTATTGTGCTCAAACTTGACCCGGACTGACAAAAGAAAATACATTTTTATATATTTTAATACAAATCTGTGTCTGCTTTCAAAAAAGACTCAAAAATAGACCTTATGTTATTATGATCAAAATTGACCCGGACTGTCAAAAAATCCATTTTCATATATTTTAATACAAATCTTTGTTATCGCAAACAAAAGAGACTCGGAAATAAGGATTATTTTATTATGATCAAATTTGACTCGGACTGACAAAAGAAAATACATTTTTTAACATTTTAATACAAATATGTGCTTGTTTACAAAAATGACTTGGAAATAAAGCTTATTTCCTTGTGATCAATTTTGACCCGGACTGACAAAAAATAGAGTTTCATGTATTTTATTACAAATCTTTGTTATCGCTTTCAAATAAGACTTGAAAATAAAGCTTATTTTATTATGATCAAATTTGACCCGGACAATACTTCTTCATATACATACATATTTTTATACAAATCGTTAGCGCTTTCAAAAAATACTCGGAAATAAAGCTTATTTTATAGTGATCAAATTTGGACCGGACTGATAAAAATTACACATTTTCATGTATTTTATTACAAATCTATGCTTGTTTTCAAAAGAGACTCGGAAATAAAGCTTATTTTATCGTGATCAAATTTGGACCGGACTGATAATAATAATACATTTTCATATACATATTTTAATGCAAATCTTTGTTATCGCTTTCAAAAAAGGCTTTTCGACAAATACATACCACACTTGCTAGAAAATTTTATAGAAAACTATGTACACTTATTATTTTGGGTGTTTTCGAAAAGAACGATAATTGGGGCAATTGGAGATCTTCAAAACCAGCGAAATTTTAATTTTAACTTTTCCGTTATTTTGTGAATATACCTCGCAAGCCTTGGCTGGGACGGGTTTAGGATTATTTTTGGAGCGCCATTCGCTAGATAGTTTGCTGGAATGCATCGACGTAATATTGTAGGTTTATGAATATGACGTCGATACAGTCCAAGTCTCATCACCAGTAATTAAGCGTTTGATGAATCTAGGCCACTCAGCTGTGTTGTATAGTAATCTCTGCTCTTCAGAAGATTCAGATTTAGCACTAACACGCTTCATACTCAAAACAAGTTGATCCATAAGAGACGTTGAGATTTTCTGCTATATTTCTGTTGCCAACGCGATGATTTTCTAACACTTTTTCTTAATTTCAAGCAAACTTGTTCTTATTTTTTTTGGTATAAATGGCCAGACAAACCTTTATCGATCGATTTATTGGAGTAAAATTGCGCTACGTTAACTTGATACTAATTTGGGTATTAATATCAACTAAAATCAGTCTGTCTATGCGATATTTAGAGGGTTTCAAAAACCTTTACCTTAATCTCGTCGCTTTGTGGTTAATTTTTGGAAAATTATAACTCTAATTATATCCATTTTATGCATATTTGAAAAATCATACAGAACGAGCATTACAAATACATTTTATACATAATTGACGACAGCGCCACCTGGTGGGGGAATGTAATTTTTTTTGAGATATCCGATAGGATCTTTAGGCGAAATTTATTTTTGAATGGCTGCCATGGGTTTTAGGAACGGAATTCGTACCTTTTATAAAGGAAGTTTCAACGTACAAAATTCTTCTTTTGCCATTTTTATTGATGCTTTAACTCTTATAAAAGTTCTGAAGTCAAATGAGTGATGGAATGCGATACAAGATCAGTAATTTTAAAAGTATGCTGTTATTAAAATCTTTCCATTTTTAAACAATACTAGAGGATATTCGAAGATATAAAACCATATAATAACTTTAGAGTCGATATGACACATTTTAGGTTCATATCGTAAAGGTCTTTTCAATGATCTACAGGGTTTTCCAATAATTCTGATATGATAAAAAAAAAACCCAATTAGTGTTTGTTAAGGAAATTGAAATATCTTTTTTTATTTAATGTAAAGTACAATCGATACAATCAAGTTCTGAATATAACATGATCTCCCGCATTTATTTTGCAGGAATGATTTCGATGAACCCAATTTTCGAGTACTTTTTCCACTAAATCAAGTCGTATGTCATGAATAGCACATTCAATATTGATATGTAAAACTTGAAGAGAGTCTGGTTTATTGTAAGGACCACCGACTTCTTCATATTACTCTCCAAGAAGTAGTGTAATGATGTTAAATCACAACTTCTAGAAGGCTATTCAATGTCACGATTTCTTGAAATAATCGAATATCCAAACTTTTCCCGTAATAATTCGGTTGTTGTACGTGCTGTGTGGCATGCAGCCCCATCTTCTTGGAACGAGCTGTTGTCAAGATTAACTTCTTAGATTTCTTCCATTGGCTGCAACGGTGTCATCAGCTTAATTTCGAAAGAAGTACGGACCGAGGAATCCACCAGAGCAAAAACCACTCTGTCAATTTAGGTGAATGTAATGGTTTTTCGTGAATAAATTGCGGGACTTCTCCGCACAAGAAACGAGAGTCTTGTTTATTTATCACACCACTTAGATGAAAGTGAGTCTCATCGAAGAAGTTGATTTTCTTAAAAAAAATAGTTATCGTTTTCAAGTTGTTCCAAAGCAAAATCAGTAAATTCACGGTGTTCCAATTGATTCAATTCTTGAGTGAGAAAATTTTTATGCGGATGCAAGCTCAAATCTTTTCTCAAAATTCGCCAGGTTGTGGTTTGAGATAATTCTAATTCTTGAGAACTTCTTGGAATCGACAAGTTGTCTTAAAACAACAAATTGGTCTTCAGCAACACTTGTCTGAACGGCAGCAATACTCTCATTACTTCGAACGGTTCTTATTGGCACTGGAACATTATGTAATGAAAATGTGCGCTCGAAATTTTCAATGGCCGAAACGGAGCTTAGAAATCATGTCATTCCTATTGGATAACCCGGTATATTTGAGTTTAGATTTTGTTTGAACCCCACCGAAAGTGCAACTGTGGTCTAGGCTTATGGAATAAAGCTAGATAAAGGATGAGTTTAACCACTTTCAGGGTTTATATATTTTGCCCATAAAACGTATATACGAATACATATACTATATATGTATGTATATATTGTATATAAATTTATATAAACATAATAATTAAGAAGTCTAGACCAATCCGCAAATTGACACAAAAAAGTGCAAAATATTATGAAAATACAAAGTATATAAATTAGCAACTTTTGCTCTCTCCGGTTTTTTGCTATTATGTTTTAAATAATTTATATATGTGCAAGTATATACATATATGAATTTATATAAACATTTGTATGTAGAAAAGCATGCGAGCGATGCGATCTCAGCGGGTGGCTTTTGTGGTTTTGTTGCTGACATTGAATAGTTTTCTAATGTTACCGACTCATTTTCCCGACTGCATGCATATTCAAGTGCTTTGAAACGCAATTTACGCTACACGAAGGGGGGCCCCAAATGGGGTTGCAGTGATATATGGTTGCGTATTAATATTTAAATCTTAGTATATGTAGTACTATGTTTTTTCTTTGCTATTTGTGCTGCATAGGGCATTTTTAAACAACCCTTAAGAAAGTGGACGAGCTATAAAACTTTAGGGGTGTGTGGGTTAAAAAAGAGAGGAGGGTTTGAAAAACATATTAGCTAAAATAGCAGTTAGGTACCTTGGGCGTTGGCTCAGGCTTTACTATATTAGTGGTTTGAATTTTTATTCTTAAAATTTTGGTGGTGCTGAAGCTGGGCTTTCGAGATATTTTGTTATTTTTTTTAATTTTTTTATTTAAAAAAAATTTCTATTAGGTCAAAATTTCTAAAAATTTTTAAACTATATTCGTTCTATAAACGCAAAGCCCAAATTGCTTTGAGATATCTTCTTAAGCGCGCCACTGTACATAGCATTTCTTAAATTCTGCTTGCTTTCATGGTAGATTCTTTGCCCGAAAAAATGTGTAATTTTGTAATTTTTGCAATTTAAGGCAATATATCCCCTGATGATAACATTCCCGTAAGCATAAAGGGCACGACTCAGCTGGACTTCGTCGCGCCAATGATAGTTATTTTAGCTTTCAGACGGTTTGAATAGTACAATGGAGGCATATTAAGGCACAAATGTTGATATTGTGGGTACATTCATATATATGTACATACATACATATATGTGTCCATAAATAAGAGTAACTGTGCTTATATATACATACATACACATATGTACATATGTATATACATACATATACATATATGTATTCTGTATGCATTTTCCTCTTAGTCCGCTATGGGCCGTTACGTAGTACCGGTAGTGAAATGATCGATAAAGCTCATAATTTCCATTACATATGATGCCGCTATTTCTATTTGTGCACACAACCACACATATGTACATACATACATGTAGACACACATTCACACAAACCCTTTTGTAAGCACTTTCCATTTGTTTTTCTTTTCCATTCTAATGCATATTTATACTCACCTTCGGCGCCAGCACGCACTTTGTCGCCATTGCCACTGTATTTTTCCGGATTTACTCTCTTCGTTTGCTCACCTTCTGCCAGTGAAATTAAATTACTGCTGAAAGCATTGAGTAGTTCTTCAATTGTTTTAGAAGCATTCTATGAAAAAATCAACAAAAAATATTTCATACTTCACTCTAAGGAAAAAAATCAAACTTAGAAATCTTAAATCTATATTTTTCAATCAACTAAAAATTCTTTTTTACACAAAGAGCGTAAAAATATACAAATTTTCCAATAGGAAACGCGCAACGCCAACACGAAACCAAAATCGTCTGCAGTTAATTTCCAGTGAAATAAAAAATAGAAAAAAATTACAAAAAAAACAATACAACAACGAAAGTGTAGCCAACGCCTGCAGCAACAACAACAAAAGTAATCAACATAAAACAACAACAGCAGCAACAGCTACCGAAACGCTCAACAAGTGATTCCTTGGCTTTGTTAACTCACCTTCGCAATTTTACTTCGGCACAAAGCTCGGCTGTTCGCCGAACTTCGCGGGTGAAAGGAAAAAGATTAAACGTGCAAATCGTGCGTAGACTATACGAGGAGCAACAGGCTTGATAACAGTAAATTTAATTTTCAAGGGAGCATAAATCAGCAGACAAAATGGTGAGTAATTGAAGTAACGTTGGAGAACATGTTGAATTTGCCAAATATACAGTTTATAGCACAGTGTTGCAAAAGCATATTTGTTGACATATTTTTTAATAGTCAGACAAATTTGTTGGAAAAAATACAAACAATTTGATTTTCAAAGCAAAAGCAAGCAATTTGTTGGCATTTTTGTTTGGAAATTTTTCATAGTGCTTATTTGGAAACAAGTCTCATAGAAAGCATTGTTTTTGTATTTTTTATTTATTTTATACAGTCTATTGTTTTTATTGTTTTACAGTCTTTTGTGCTGGTGTTAATGGTCTGTTTTTATTGTTTTTATTGATTTTATGGACCTTGCAAATTAGCATCTGAATAGAAGCGTTGATTATGTGTCGAAATCAGAGATTGAATTGAATTTGCTTTTATTTTAATTTATGATAAAATAAAAATATAAATATAGACATAAATTGAGGGTAAAACTTAGTTTGTAAAAAGGTTTGCACAATTTTCATTTTCTAATTTTTTGAATAAATGTTTTTTTTAAAAAATGTAATAAAAAAAAATAAATAAAAATAATAGAAACTTCGCATGAAAAACAATTTTAATATTTTTTTTTAATACAAATGTTTATTTTTTTTATTAAAAATAGAAAACGTAAACATTTTTATTAAAAAAAATTAAAAAGTTGTATTTCATACGAAGTTTCTATTATTTTTATTTATTTTTTTATTACATTATTCAAAAAAAATTTTAAAAAGTTGTTTAAAAAAATGTACTACTCTTTTTATTCAAAAACAAAAAAAAATTAAAAGTAATAAAAATTTCGTATAAAAAAAAAAAATAAAATAAAATAAAATGTTTAATTTTTTTTTCAATAACATTTTTTTTTTGTAAAAAAAAATTAGAAAATTGTATTTCACTAGGATATTTTATTATTTTTAATTTATTAGGTTTGTAAACTGAAAAATTGGGTTTTACAATTTTTTTGATATTTTTATTTGCGCAAAAAGAGATTTTTGTTAAACTTTTATATATTTTATTTAACAATGTATAAAAGTTCACCTACAAAAATATTATAGTTATTTTATTTCTATATAAAAATTATTTTAATATTTCAAATTATTACTTTAATTATCAAAGGTCTTTAATATCTTCCATCAAAAACAAAATAGTAAAACGTCTAGAATTCAAATTTTTCAATTATTATAAACAAAGTTTTCAGAGCTGCATGACAGCCAGATTTATGAGAAAGTCATAAGAGGAAATTTATCAAAAATTGCTTTAAAAATTATTTTCTAATTAAAGCCTTATATATGAACGTATATAATAATTCACGACTTTAGTTGAAAAACTAAATCTTATTTTTAGTTAGTGAATGCAGATTTTTTATTTTTTTCTCTATTTTACTTGTAAAATTTGTGCGGAAAATGTATTAGCATTATTCAAATGCAATTCTTCATCTTCTTCATGCAATTTCTTAATTTCAAATATAATAAACTGAATTCAGCTAGGAATAATAGTATTGTTCCTAAAACTCTTAATTATATGCTTCTTATGGTGGTCAGAGCGTATGAGTGACATATGTGGAGATCGATGTTGGTATTTTTAAATTACTCATACGCCAAAGCGTCCAAGGAAAATTATATACATAAATATGTATAAGTTGTTATAAGCACTTCCAAGTGAGGCGCAATAATTAAAACAAGTTTAAATTTACAGAATTTAATTCACTTTAACAATTGACGAATGATTTGAAAAATGTTCGATAGACTTGATATCCTAGTCGATATTCAGTTGGACCTTCGAAAAACGGTGTCTAGCGGTGAGGAGGATGACACTACATTGCACTTACACTGAGTAAAAAAATTCCTACAAATACTCTTATATCTTCGACTAATTGCTAAGTCTTCGGTGAATATTCTCTAATGAATTTTTGGAAACTCACATGTGGACATAATCCTTTAGGAGGTTACATGGGTTTCCTATGGTAAAAAACAGCATTTTTCCAACAATTTTTTCTTCATATAAAAAATGAAATATTTTGTTGGAATTTTTTATTGCTACAAATACACTATTAACAAAGAAATTTTGAAATTTTTGGAAAAAATATTTTAAGCTCGGTCACTGCGACGCCATTTTCGGGAACCCTTCGGAAAAAAATGCGCCCGCGTTGGCAGAATAACGCCTTACAGGATCATGTTAAGTGAAAATGATACATGTTTTAGTTAAAACCTTAACTTAAAACTTGGACGAAGGAAAAAAGAACTGAAAATGTTTGGCAGACATTTTCACAAAAAAAAAATGAAAATTTCAGTGAAAATTTCGCGACATCTTTTTCAAATAATTGTAATCGAAAAAATCGTTCGTCCAAGTCTTTACGAATTGTATCTCAAGAACCTATGCAAAATTTTATGAAGATCGGTTTCGAGAAAAAAGCGTTTAAAAACGGTGCACTTAGCCTAGGTAGTCTCGAGTGCACAAGTTCTCAAGGCTGTATCTCCGAAACTATCAGTCGGATCAACTTGAAAATTTAGGACAATATGCAAGAGGTTTTGTAGAATTTAATAAGACAATAATAATATAATAAAATAGTAGATTTTTTGAAACCCGTGAATCCATGGAATACCTTAAATGTAATTTGAGAACCAAAATCTTATAACAAAGAAGGGGTTATATGTCAAGAGCTCTCCCTTAACTTTAGCTTCAGTATACCAGACCACTATAGTATTTTTCACGTATAAGTAGTTGTAGTAAAGGTGGCGGTAGAAAAAGTGCTTTAAAGTACAGCTTCATGCAGAGCGATTGGATTGGTGGTACTGGTTCTGTGGACCTTGTGTGAGCTCAATAACCATTAGTTAGCAGCCAGTACCTGTGTGGCAGTGAAATTTGTCTGGTCTATAGTGGAACCTAAGAGGTCTATTGAACTATTTGCTCTTGGCATGGTTCACATCACTGCACAAACAAAAGACAGTACTTTTCAGGATTCGGTAGAGGATTTTGAAAGAAGTGAAAAATAATATAAAAATAAATAATAAATAGATATAAAGAAGTTAATAAAAGTATTAATACAGAACATCAGCAACTTCAAACGGATTCGAATTATCCTCAAAACGTGAATAAATTCTAGCATATATTCTGGATAATATTTTCTTGCAATATATGCTTAAAGTTGTGAATGTCTCACATAAGTCTGTTCATTTAATTTGTATATGATCATTATTTGCAACTACAGCAGTTCTAAAGCTGCCGAGACAAAAAAATGGCCTCTCAGATAAAGATTCTCTACTGGACTCCTACTAGCAAAACTGCCTATAGAGCAACCTTGGATGAAAGCTGCAGTATTTTATTAGCTTAACTCGGAGATTAGTTTCAAATAATAAAATACTCAGCCGTAAATTGCTTAACAAACACTGAGTGCTCATTCTGAAATCGCTTGATTATAAACTCTATATTCCAATGCAACAACTCTACTTCAATTTTCATTAAGACTCGTTAAGTTTTTTTCTATCACACTATAATATTTCACTTGAACTGTCAACCACATGGCAACAGAATGCATAAGCGCCATATTGCACAACGGTTCATTGTTGACGCAAAGTGTTAACTAAATTAACACTCCGCTGCCAATGGGCGAACAATGAAAGCGAAAGAAATTAAACACGAAACAAACAAAAATGAAATATAGAAAGCAAACAAATATAAAACAAGCAAAAATAGAAATAGAGAACAAAAAGAAAAAATAGAAAATAATATATTAAAAACATTTCAAGTTTGACGGGATTTCTAATATCGTCAAATATTTGCGAAAAGTGATGGCGCAGTTTGCTGGCAAAAGTTACATAAATGAGAAATATTTAAGGCAATCGTGCTAAATTATTTTTGTTTAAACTTTACTACTCCCTTTATTTTGTTAAATTAACACCGAATTTCGCAATGGTTCGAGTACCAAAATATTTACTCACTCAACCTAAGCAATCTTTTAATTTTTACACGTACAAAAATATTTACATACTATATGTACATATGTATGTATGTAAATAAAATACAAGTGCCTAAAGGCAAGAACAACTACTTATGAAGAAAAATATTTAGTTTTGATCGAAAAAAATCTTCATTTAATAGTGTAAATATGCGATACTAGTTTAGCTAATTACAAATAACAAAAAAATCATTTTAGTCGTCCGATCCAGTTGGTTTATGTTCTAAGGGGTTACATGTGTTTATGGGTTTAAAAAATATATTTTTTTTATTGTTTTATTAAATTCTACAACTTCTCTAGAATATTGTCCTAAATTTTGAAGTTGACACGAGCTAATCCATGTATTTGTTTACTTTAGTTGATCCTGTAGGGAGTTATCCTGCGGGCGAAAAAAATGAAACAAATGCATTTTTGAGCACTCAAAACATGGATTTAATGAGTCATTCGCAGTATAGTCTTGAGTTGGCACATAATGACTTCTTGTTATTTCCGTACGAAAAATATTTCTTTATTTTTTAATAGCTTTAACTTTTTTTTAGCTTCCCTTAATTAAATTTTTTGTTGGTTAAATAAAGCTTAAAATCTCACCTTTTTAACATTATATAGCATGACACAATGTGATTGGTAGCACTGGAGATATACGACTGCAACGAAATCTAATTTATTATTACCTATCTAATTATTTACTAAATACGAAAAGACTTTTTAGACTACCCAATATTTTCGAAACTTTCATAAAGCATTTCTTGACCGACTATTCTTTCCGTTTTAAAGATTTAGCTGTCGTTCGAATTTTTAACTTTTGCTTAAATAGCGTCAGTTTAGAGACTTTTTATACTGATTATGTAGTTTTTAGATATAAAAAAAAACGATTAAAAATATTTTCATATCATTAGTTGAAATAAGAGTAAATAAACATATTTGGGGTGCTCACAACCCGTCGTAAAGCATCGTAAAATCGTGAAATTTTAAATTTTTACACTTGTTTAAAAAAATTGTTGTTGGATTTCATACAAAAATGAGTTTACACATTTATAATTCTCAATGCTATGTTTTCGAATCGTTATAACTTATAACTTTATGACACTTGTGAAAACCCTAATTAATTAATAAAAGAGTGAAAGATTAATAATGCAACGCATTTCCTTTGAATACATTTCTGAAGCAAGGGTATAATGATTTGAATGCCAAAACGCTGAAGAAACTAAATGTATTGGAGGCGAAAATTTAGTTTGGACTTATAATAGATTGCCATTAATAATTATCGAGTTTCAATGATTTTGTTCTCATTTTATATTGTTTTGTCCCTGTTACGTATAATTACTTTTTTGTAAGATAAAATCTTAAGTAGTAGCACAGCAAACAAAAAAATCACAGTGCATTTTTCATATAACTGCTTTCATACTTAATATGGATTATATTTAATCTAAAGAAGTTCGATATCAAATTTAATCTGTAAGAAAACCTTCTAACAGGGAAAATATTTAAGTATTATTATAAAGGAATTATTATGCTAGAAATGACTTTGTCTCGTTGAGACTATTATTTTCTACTCTACATATACGTACATATGTATATGTATGTATGTACGTTTCTATAATTATATTTGTCCTTTCAATAATATAGGGTATAAATATAAATGTGCATGAATAACAGCACTTATATTGAAATATACTTTATCTATAAATAAAAAATCCGTAGATTAAATACTTTTTGCAGGGGAACACCAATTCAAATTTGATATAGTATACATAAAAACATATGTAAGTATGTGCAAAATCGCGATTTAATTACTTCGAAATTTTTTCTTGCCAATTTTGACGGAGACGATAAGTGATTTGCAAAAGAGTGTGCCGATTGTGAGAATTTCGGGAAATCAAATAAATAACAAACGGCAGTGTTAAAAAATTGGTATGTCCATACATACATGCATATATATACATATATATATATAAATCTATTTGTAAATGGTTATATATTTTTATATATAAGAATGATTGACACATGATATGACCGATATTTTGACTTTCAACTTTATTGGAGCAAAAACATGCGATAAATGAACAAAAAAATGTTTGATCTATGGACAATCAAAACAAAATAGTCGTAATAAGTAATTATTCAAAAGAAAAACAAAAACAAGAAGAAATGAAGCCATAATACCCTTCACATATGCATATATTATGTCATAAAAGGGTTAAAAATACCTCAATCTTGATTTTGATTAGTTAGTTTGTATGGCAGCTATATGATATAGTGGCCCGATCTGGATAATTTTTTCGGAGTTTATAGTATTGTCTGTGGAAAATAAGCCATGTCAAATTTCATGAAGATATCTTGCCAAGAAAAAAAGTTTTCCATACAAAGACTAAATTTTGAACGATCGCTTTGTATGTCCGCTAGACCCAAAAAAGGACATAAGTAAAATTTCAGAATACCATTTCGAAAACTTAAAGTGCTAAATTGCAAATATACAGACGCACGGAGCTAAACGGACATGGCTAAATCGACTCAGTCCGTCATGCCGATCACTTACTACTGTGGGCAAAAAATAGTAAGACTTTTAAATTTAGTTTCTTTCGAAAACACAACTTTGAGAGGGACGAAATAGAATAAATAAAGAATTTAAAATATAATAATAATATCTATATAATTAGAAAGGGTATCCAACGTTTGCTTTTGCATATTACAAACTTCGTGGCAATCTTAATTATTCTGTTCAGGGTATAATAACAAAAGCAAACATTGCAAAACGTGTGTCAAACAAGCGACCACACTCGAATAACAATCGCTCTTGTTGTTTTTTTGGTGAAATTCGATTATTTTTTTGCGCATTTCTCAAACGGTGTTTGTTGGTTGTTGTTTATTTGCACAGTTATTTGTTTGTTGTTTGCAATTTAGCCTTTTACGCATTATCTTTTGTTACTCTTTATCCTAAGTTTGTTTTTACGCTTCGATTTCTTTTATTTCATAGGCATGTGTGTGTGTGTGTGTGTGCGTATCTAATTCTTTTGCTAACTCTGGCGATGATCTAACAACTGCAATAAAAACTTAGCGTTGATTGTGGCATTTAGCAGAATAGCTTCGATTGCGTAGTTTGGCGTCTGGGAGGAGGGTGGGCTATGTAGACATTCTATAACTTTTATGGTTATCCGTAATTTAAGCAGACTATATACAATATACATATATCATATGAAAGTATATAAGTATGTACATTAATATGAACAAGTATGATAATATATTAATAAACGTGTGCATTAAATTATTCAGTTGCTAGCAGTGAACTAATTGCAAAAGTATACACGAGTTTATGGTATACTATATATAATAAAGGTTTATCATAATAAGTGAAATGAGTTATGAGTCTCGGGAGATTGCATCATGTCGTCGAGTGTTTAACAATTATTTGTCGGTATTTGTGCTTTGGGAACTAAGTCCATTTCGGAATAGGGTATTTTGATTTGGATTACTATTTCTTGTTGATTTTATTGGAGGCCTTTTGAAGCCATATACCGTTATTATTACTTTAATTGTAATATTGAACAATTATTGTACAAATAATTTGGATGCATTTCTATTAAATTTTCATTGTTCAATATTACAATTAAAATAATCCTAATTACCATTGTAATCATGAAGTAATTATAGTCCAGAAAAATATAATTGTTACTTTTTAAATTTATAGACTTAAATTACTTTACTTGAATTGTATTGAAAATTTTTTTAATTACTGTAATGGTAATCATACTATTTATGGCTATAATTCCCGTAATTATGTTTAAAATATTTTAAATCAAATAATTTATTAAACTACTTTGTTTCAATTGTAATAAAAATTTTAAAAATTACATTTACTGTAATTGTAATCATACTCTTTATGTACATGATTCCCGCAAATATGCTTAAAATACTTTTAATCAAATCATTTCAAAAATTACTTTAATTCGTTGAAATTAAAAATTTTAAAATTGCATTTACTGTAATTGTAATCACACTTTTTTGTGTCTATGATTACTGCTAATATGATAAAAATATTTCAAAGTAAGTAATCTAATTCCTAAAATTATTTTACTTCGTTGAATTTAAAAATTTTAAAAAATTACATTAACTGTAATTGTAATCTTATTTTTTGTGTCTATGATTACTAAAAAAATAATTCAAATATTTTAAATTAAATAATCTATTTCCAAAACTACTTTACTTCGTTGTAATTAAAAAACTTAAAATTAAATATATTTACTGTAATTTTATGTCTATGATTACTGCAAATATAATTAAAATATTTCTAATTAAATAATATAATTTCTAAAATTACTTTGGTTCGTTTTGTAATTAAAAATTTAGAAAATTACATCTAAAGTAATTGTAATCATACTTTTATGTCTATGATTACAGAAAATATAATTAAAATACTTAAAATTAAGTAATCTAATTTTTAAAATTACTTTACTTCATTGTAATTAAAAATTTAGAAAATTACAACTAAAGTAATCGTAATCATACTTGTAATGATTACAATTATATTAAAATTTTTTAAAACTAACATAAAAATCTTAAGTCTGAATATCAATGTATATAAAATATAATTACTATGAGAACTAATAATCAAAATGTAATCGTAATCATACTTTTAATGATTACAATGAACTTAAAATATTTTACATTAAGTAATTTCTAAATACTCGCAAGCAAGCAAAACAATTTTAAATCTGATTACCCATGAATATAAAATATAATTAATGTATTTATTAGTAATAAAAATGTAAACGTTATCCAAAAAAAATTAAACTTATAGTGCTTTAAAAGAAGGACTACCAGGACTAATATTATTCTTATTAATATTTTTTGGATATTTGCCTCAATTATGTATGTATATATTTCGATACAGCAGACACTCTAAAAGAAACATTGTAAAGGTCAACTACCATGTAAGAGTATAATAAATCTTATTTTTAATTCTTTTGAACTAAGACTGCAGACGCCGATCTGCTCTTCGTCGCTTTCTACTAACCTATAAATCTACGGCCCTACAATTAATAATTTAATATTTCTAGACATTCGACAGAAAACTGAGAATTCGGTGACAAATATGTTACGAGGAAGTTTTATTCTATCAAGAATAAGTTCGTTGAAATTTTTTTTTGTAAAAGTTTATTAATTTTAATTCATATTTCACAGAACTTTTAATTCTTAAATATCTTTTGTTTTTTTTTTTCTTTTTTTACATTTATTAAATTAAAGATTTGCCAATCTTTTAGTTAAAGTTTGTGCTTCTTTAACACGAAAGATAAAAAGTATCATTTCTAAGCGCAATAATAAAGTAATCATAGGCACACCCTAACGCATAAATAAATTAATTTGTTAACGTTTGATGTATCAAATGACATTAACGTGTCTTCTATAGATATGTAAATCTGAATTGAATAGTAAAGATGTCAGTGTCAATATTAATGTTATGCATATAAATGCCGCTTTACACACATACATACATATTTATGAGCATACATACATATGTATGTATGTGTAAATCAGTAAGATAGCCTTAATTTTTCATTAAATAAAATTTGATATTTTGCCATTCATCAGTTTATGCAATACAAGCCTTCCCAACATTGTTGTTTGACATGGCTTAACTGCTTTGCGAGTCAGATTGGTCGATTTAGAACACTATGCAACAAACTTTGAATTATTATTCAGTTCACAATCAGTCAATATGGTGATTTTTGATCTTCGTCAGAGAACCCTAAGTTCTTTGAGGGCTGTGCTTCAAAATTTTCGTTACAGTGGTGAGATTTGAGTTATGCGTGGTTAAAATGTGAGAGCTCAATTTGAAAAATTACGCAAAAATCGGAACTAAGTTTGTTTATTGCTCTTAGAAATCTAAACAACAATTTTTGTGAAATATTTTCTTCTCGAATAGCTAACTTCCTTCCATCTATATTGTTCTCCTAAAGCCTGTTTAGCTTCAAAACGCCCTAAAAGTTGTTCGAAAACAGTTTGATTGTGTTTTTTCGCGCTTCAAAAGATGTGTTACCCACTGTAATATATTCAATTTTTGGACAAATTTATACAAATTTATGTATCAAATACATCTTAAGCAATCATTACAAGATAATTCATCTTCTCAACATTTTCGAAACAACTTATTGTTATTTTAATGATTTTTTTATTTTTATATAAATACGGCTGTATGAATTCATAGGAAATTAACTCGTTTTCCAGGCTGTACAAAACTAATTAATTCTAGCGCAGAAATGAATAATGAAGTGATTCAAATTTCGTAGAATTATAGGTTCTGGAAGAGTGAGTTCTGATAAACATGTCTGTACTTGCAGATACATATCTATCTTTACCTAAACTGCAAAACAAGGAATCATCAAAAAATCGAAATTGAGTTTTTTATTGCTTACGATTCATTACATACATATATGTAGCGTAAAATTTTCAGCTGCCGCTGTCAGATATAACCAACATACATATAACCATTTGTTAACTATTATATAAGGTATGTATAACCATTTTATAACCAAAACTCAATTTTTTTCAATATGAGTGATTTCTATTATATCGTTTTTCCTTCGCCTGTAAACTTGTGAAAAGGGATGTTACGTTATTTTGCATTTTAGGTGACGACATAAACACTTGTTAAAGGTCTCAATAAATATTTTATTGTCCAACAGCGGTTTCCACTTCCCGTTGACAGCTCAATTGCTTTGCTGCTTTTATATTTTGGCAATATAAATTGAATAAAATATACTCATGTTTATAAGTGTTGATATTTATCTATAAATGTGTGACACATTTTTTGCTTGCATTTCATTGCAACAACAAGACTACAAACATTATCTAAGTTTTGGTGCAAATTCATATATACATACATATGTGAGTATTCATATTTTATATAAATAATGTGTTTACCGTTGTGTCCATCATATGTTTGCTTAGTTATTGATTAAAATTATATCTTTTTTGCATTACTGCTGTTTGCTGATAACTCATCGCTAATTGAAAGCAACATGACGTCATCACTTCTATACTGTTTATTATTAACTTAAAATTGTTTGCCTTTTGTCCGTTTACAGAAACCCCCTTCCGACACTGGAACACTTTTGTACTTTTCTTATCTTTGCGTGGAATGGTTAATTAGTTCACATTTTTCATTCATTTCATTTTTTTCATTGAGTAGTTTCTTTGAACGACATCTGATATTACTGTGTAAAACGATAAAAGTACGTTTTACGATATTTTGAGCAGGTGGCTTTGAAGGAATACATTCTTTCACCATTACTGTTTTAATATAACTTTGAAATTATATTTTATGGCTTCTGACTATTATTTACAAATAAGCTCAGTTTCTAAACTTTCCTGTTTTACTTTGCTAACAGAAATATCCTCGTAAGGAAATTAGAATTTTTATCCTTGCGTCAGAGTTCTAAAAAATATTTAGGGCATGGCTATTAGGACATCCACAACTGTATTAGAAGTCAAAAAGAGAGACGGAAAATTAGTTACGTTCCCAAAACAGTAATTTTTACGTAACTAAAACGCATTTGAATCTTTATTTGGTCAAGAAGTGTCCCGTTCTATACTCCAATAGAAAGTTACAGAAAACGATTCTTCCAGTTCTATTGTAAATATTCGAGCTAGTTGTTCTTTACCTATTGGAATAAAAATCATAGTTTTGGTGTTGTTGAATATATTTGCTCTACCAAAATCGTTGTAGCGGTTCCTGAGATATCGCTCCGGAATTTTTTTAATTGCTTTCGATATTAGTTTTTGTGAAATTTGGTTGATTTATTCAACGTTAACTTCGGCTGCACTGAAGTTACCCTTCGTAGGTGTATTTTTTATAGCGAAAAACGGTTTAATGAAGGATCTCTATTTGGATTTTGATTCATCAGTTTGCATGACAGCTATAAGCTATTGTCGTCCGATCTGAACAATCGCGCAGACAATAATCTTCGCCAATCTTTTTGGAAATACCTCGTCAAATGAAAAGGCTTGCAAGGACTTGAGTATGATCACCCTGTTTGTAAGCCAGCTATATGGTATTGTGGTTCGATAAATGATCAGCTTTTTGAGAAGAGAACGTGTGCAAAATTTTGGATCAACATCTCAAAAACTGAGGTCCCCATTTGGGATACTATTGTGGACAAAAAATATTTTGGCGTGAAAACACATTCGTCGAACTATTTTTGTTAGGTTGATATGACTGTCAGAGACATCTGTACCAAATACCACATCAAAACAATCATTACTGTTTAGTATATGCTTGTTTTTCTAAATAAAGTGCATTCGGCGATCTTTACGATGAGTCAAATTATTAAAAAAAAAAGTTCCAATAAATTTCAAAGAGGGTCAAAAATTCGTTGACAACGAACCACGTCCAGGACGGTCATCATCATCAAATGATGATCTCAATAAAATAAAAGAATTGGTGGTTGAGAATCGACGATTATTAGTCACAGATCTTACTGGCTTCGTTGGAATATCGAAAGGATCAGTGAAACCCATTTTGAAAGATCAATCGGGCAATGAAAGACGAAAGGCGATTCGTACCAAAATCATTAAATTTTTACGAAAAAAGCGTCGCTTTAACGTATCAACGTACATATATGGCGAAATCGACTCAGCTTGTCATGCTGTTCATTTATACAATATAAAGGATCTCCGACACTTCTTCTGGGTGTTACGAACTTCGTTGCAAATAGAAGCGAGCAGTAGGTAAGGCAGCACTCAAGTATACTGAAAGACTGGTTTGCTATAGACTAATGTGGAATGTATTGAGGTGAACATGATCAGGATATATTTATTTATTGACTTTTCGGAGTTCGTGCAGACGTTTTTCTAGGACATAATTGTGTATATGTATATTTAGCTGGGGAAATGTTGTACTCAGTTTTAAACTTCTCGAACTAAAGTATTTAAATTGAAGATCCTTATGAAAAATCGCTCCGTCAAATAGCTAACTCTCAACATTTTTGGTATAGAGACTAACAGAGCTGAGTGAAAGCTAGCAAACGTCATTGTAACAAATAATAGAAGTTTTTAATTCAAACTACTAGTATATAACTAGTGTGAGTGACTGTGTCTATTCTTCTAACTTATTGAATACTTTTATATATAAAAACTTTGTATTCCAGGTACAAAATCGAACTCGTTAGTTCGGGCGAGCTTTGATTAAAATCATTTGTTCGCCATTCTTTTCTTTTTCTGCGTTCTTCAAAAAATTATATTTTCACGCTATTGACAAGGTCTTACAGCGGACATGGTATTTTCTGAGTTGAAAGCGCTTTTACTATTATAATACAATATTGAGTGATCTCTCCTTTCCATCGTTTAATTGAATTCCTTACTATAGCTACTGCAGTGTAAAATATTTAAATATATGTACATATATTGTTAAATCAATGTGTTTGTATATATTATATACATATGTATAAGCACCAAGTTGGGCGATTATTATTAATTGAAGAACAAAACAACAGGTACAACTCGGTGACAGGCCTCCAAGTAGGGTTGTATAAAATATTGACAAAACAATAATTCATTTCTTCCTCATGCCATACGAATGTGCTTAAGTGTATATAATATACTCCATACCGATAGTATGTATGTATGTATGTAAATATACATACATATATGTAAGGTAAAAGTACATTATTACTTGAGAGTTTTACTTGAAGAAGACCAAAAAACTTAATACCGAGGAGGTCTATTTTTCTCTTGTCTAGTAAGTCTAAACCTACATATCGTCACCTAATATACAAAACAACGTATCATCATAAAAATCGAAAATGATTCACTACATTATATTACATACATATACGAAGTAATATGTTTTGAGCTTCCGGTGCCAGATATAACCAGTAGATAAGCAATACATAACCGTTTTATAACCGAAACTAAAATTTTGTTTCAATTGGATGGTTTCTATTATATCGTTTTTCATTCGCCTGTAAACTGAGAAAAAAAGATGTTACGTTATTTTGCATTTTAGGTGACGATATGTATGTTTGCACGTAGGCTCTTATGTTAATTTAATTACATATATGTAAAATCATGTGTGGCCAAAATAGCAACGCACTGATGTCACACTCGAAGTGTTACCAACAGTTGTAATAAATTTAATGGCGTTTGTGTTTATAGCCGAAATTCAGACTAAAATTCAAATTTGTATTAGAAATAAAATGATAATTACTTTACGCATAAGTATGGTCTACAACGTGCCACACATAACAACTGTAATGGCCGTCCATAATAATGGTCTATCTGTTGAAGTGCTCCTTAAATGGTCGACTAATTGACGCATTGACATAATTCGTGCAAAACTTCAATTTTGACTGTTCGTCGGCTGAATACAGACAAAAGCAATGTAAAGGTAAGGGTGGTTCAAGTTCGGACTGAGCGGGAAATTAAATGCGCATATATTTTATATATATGAAAAACCAGATACTATGAAATGTCAGATATTATAGAATTTTTGTATTTAGAACCTAGTATAAAGCAAAATTGATATCAACTTACATCGCTTCATGAGCAAGATAGATGGTGGGGCTGAGCTCAAGGTTAAGGCTGAGCTCAGGCTACTACTGGGGTCACAGTTGGTGGATAGTGCTAAATAGGTTAGCTGTGAATAGTAATACGCAGCACCTGACCAAGAGCTAAAGGAGAGAAGGGCTTAGCTGAAAATGCCTCATACGCCCAATGAATCTCCGGCGAAGGGGCGAACAGATGCCGCCTTTAAATAAGCGCGCACAACCCCAACCGGGGTGGCACCGATGGAGAATCTATCGACGGGAGGGAGACAACAAAGCGACGTGGGGTCAGCGGCCAGCACATAACGTGCACATATGTCAACGAAAACCCTGGGCGAGGGCCCGTCAGAATTAAGGCCAGTAAGATTCTGATTATGGTGTACTGGAAACCCGGAATGGATCAGGTTGACGAGAAAAGTTAAAATCCGGGTAACTATCTGTCTTTCCGTCCATCCTTTCGTCCATGAAAGCTTTCGCTTGAGTAAAAATTGAGATATTACGAGTTCGTAAATGGGCTTAATCGTACCATAGGCTGGTGAGAGCAACATTCTGTCACTTCAGTAGGTAAGAGTAACATCTCCCCGAAATGGCTGGCAGGCTAATACTGTTCTCATCTGCGACTCGTTAAAACTCTGGCAAGTCTTCATGTACGTTCAATGCACGCCATATTTTTGCCCGTACAGGTTCAGTTGAGACGAATTCCTGATTAGAACTTCCACGTCGATGGTTAGGTTAGATTAGACGGCTGATCAAAGTTTGCTATATGTACTCCTCTGTGAAGCCATAGAAAAGAAAAACTCCCGTGTTCGAACTTATAAATTAGTAAAATGCTTAGTAGTCAAAACAAATTTGCACAGGCGTTTAATTTCCACTCCCGCCAGTTCGGTGGGATGTCTGAAGGTATGCGCTCCCAAGTCCCCAAACGCAGGGCAGACAAGAAGGAAGTTTTGAGTTGTGTACACTCATATTCTTCCATACAGCTTCTGCAAATGGCGTCTGGTAAGATTCTCAACCTTACGGCATGGACGCCAATAGGGCAATGGCCTGTTAAAAACCCACAACTAGGGAGAGGCTAGCCAAACTGAGGGCAAAGAGATCGCTAGACTCAAGGCTAGTATCCTCTCTCTGCTATCTGAGTGAATGATCACTTCTCTGAAGGAGGCTGTACTCCGGAGTAGCAGATCTACTGCTATCTTAATGGATCGATGGTATAGAACTCGAAAATGTGAAATCTTTTTGTTACTTGGGCAATATCAGCAAACGGAGTCTCAAAAAGAAACGTCACCAATCGTATAAAGAAGCAAGCTTTCGGCGCACTTAAAGCGATCAATAGCTCCATCATTTGCTCCCCCGAGAAGCCATAGAACTTAAAATTCATGTGTATCGGTCCATTGTTTGAAACTAATGGGCTGAGCCCCGTTTGCGCAGTATTACACCCAAAACTAATAAACTTTGGTGCAACATGTTGCATGGCTATAAAAACAGAAAATACTTGTAGTTGTTGTACATATGTATTGTTGTACTAGTAATATAAACAAACGTAAACAAATCGAATCAAATAAAAAGAATTTGTGCAATAACTTTTATAAATAGCTATGATGGAATGCTGTTTTGCACCACACAATTATATACCATATGTGTATATACTAGCATGTATGAGTGTATATGTATGTAAATATGTACATATCAGCAGAATAATTAATATACATAATTCAATAAATTCATATCGAAAGCCGTGTCATACAATCGGTTGACGTGCTTCTTATACTTAATTCGCTTGGTTGGACGTAGATGGGCCGCTAGCCTATTTATATGGTACTCCCCATTACCGTTGTGCGCGTAAGGCAATTAAAGAATGCTTATAAACAAAAAGCAAAAACAAGCAGCAATAAATATTATGAAAGTCTTATTCTTTTCACAGACACAGACACAAGTATGTACATATATTTCAAACAAAATGCATCACTCTTTGCATTCCACACTTTTTTCTATAATTTTAATTTTAATTATTTTTATTTTTTATTGTTTTTTATTTGTCAATATCAATACCAAATCAAATATATAATATTCTTTACATTAACTTTTTTTTGTAGTCTATCATTTGAATTATATTTAATTCTGATTGTTTTTTATCTGTCAAAATCAAATTTTTTATATTATCCAATATATGTATAACCAAATGAATAGCCAATAAATTACCAAATATTATATTATTCTTAATTTATGTCTTTGCAGTCGGAATCAGTTTGTCACAAATGCAACGAAATCATCACGAAACGCATCATAACCGCGCTCGGCAAGACTTGGCATCCAGAGCATTTTGCCTGCAAGGACTGCAACACACCCATCGAGGAGGCCACATTTAATATACAGGATGGTGAGCCAGTGTGCTCCAAATGTTTTCTGAAAAACTACTCAGGCACCTGTCACGGCTGTAAGCAACCCATTTTGGAGGTGAGTAGAAATACCCTAATTTATCGTGAAAAGTTATTGACATAGAGGAAAAGAATGTAAATGAATGTAGAAATTGCTACCCTAGTCCATTTTTACTCAAACCACTTTTACGAGTAGATTAAAAGAAAACAGAAAATTTCCTTAATAGTTGAGATAAACTTTTTTCGATGGGTGTTTTGTGCCGCATTCTGATGGCTTATAGATGGAGCTAAAAACCCTTTTTATTTTAAGATTATGTTAGGTTGTGAGGTTAATCCTCGCGCCAGCTGCAAACATTAGTTCATTTTAATACTCCTAAGGCCTTAAAAATGTATTCTCACATCCTCATAGATCTACGAAGCGTTTTGAGTTTATCACAAGTTTCTTTATATCAATCCCAACCACTCCGAAAGTCCGAAGTCACCGAAAGTTTGTCTATCTATCTATCTTTATTCCGAGATACAAGTATTTCAGTCTTACCGCTATAAATTTTAATTGTTCGCCTAAGACCAGGTCTCTAAACTAACATCGATCATTCAGCTCGCAATAAAAAATAACATAAAAATGCTGATAGAATCCCTGAAAAGTCACTAAACGGTCAGAAAACGGAAGTTTATAGATTACTTATAACATAAAATAAACTGATCGCATTGATTACTAGAGAGATTAAAAGAGATCACTCAAAGATCAGAAATCAGAAGTATATAGGTGACTTAGCGCATGCAATAAATTTGTCGAATTGATTACTTGAGAAATCATGGGAGGCATCACTAAGGGATTAGAAGTGTATGAGATTATTTAAACCATTAAATAAGCTGATCGATGATATGGCAGATAGATGATTCATACCATAAACATAAACTAATGGGATCAATTATATGAGAGATCATTATATACAATCGATCGAAGAAGTGTATTAGGTGACTTAGACCATAAAATAAATCGATCGTATCGATGGCATAAGATATCATGAGAGAGATGTGAGAAATGATCAGAAAATGGAAATATAAATGATTTAGACCATTATCATATACTGATCGGTTCAATGACTTAAGAGATCATGAGAGAGATCACTAAACGATCAGAAAATGGAAATATAAATGATTTAGATCATAAACATAAAATAATCAGATTGACTACTTAAGAGATCATGTCTGGCAGAATTATAGCCTCGTTTCTTGAACGGATAATGGACAAGCTGTGGTTTGGTCACTTATGGTAGACGGTCCCAGTGGTAGACACCAGCTTCTCAACTAGGAATTGGTCAAAGAGAATTTTAAATGTTTTGTGGATATCGCAATATGTCTGTTTCTATTTAGAAAACGTAATGAATTTAGTGTATTCTCTGGCAAAAGGGCAACTAAAATAACAAAGGAGGGTTCTTGGGTTACATGTCTATATAATAATAATAAGAGGGACCAAACATATTATACTTTTGACAGAGAAAAAGAGATAGTGGAAATGGATTCAATGAGAGCACATACTCTACATGAATGGTGTCAACAAAATTCTCCTAAGTAATCAACAATTCAGACATACATACATACATCATATACCCAAACTGAGCTTCAAATAAAGGAATGAATTTGTAATGAGAAATACAAGTTTATCCAGGATTGGTGCTTTCTCTCGATTGAAAAAGGGTCTAATTAGATTAGAATTTCAATTCGATTTTTTAAGAAATACGTTCAATGTTTCTAAATTCCTCTTTTCTCAACAGTGAATCCTTAACGATGTTTAAAACTGAGAGAAATATTCGTGGCTCAACCTCAACCTGGATGCTTTCTCTTAGTAGAAAAAGTGAATAATAGCATTTTGTTTTCTTGCACTTTGGATAGTGGGAATCCAACCTTAATTAGATTTTTTTTAAGAAATATATTCAAAGTTTCTAAATTTATCTGCTCTCAACAGTGAATCTTTTTTCAAAGCATAAATGAGGCCTCCAGCTCATTTTCAATTAATATCAGAAGGTTCTTGCAAACAGCGGTTGCAACTACATATAAAGGCAATTACCATACAGACCTCATTTTTGTCTTGAAAAGAAAAACGGAGTTAACTATAAATTCGTAGATACCCTCCTCAACTCATTATCTTATGAGCCGTTGCTTCTTGTTTTATAAATAAACTCTGGCTCCATACATATTTGCTACATTTTATTTCACTTAAAGCATAAATCTGCCTTCCACTTATTAACCTTTTGACCCTAATTACCTCGACAAAGAAGTTGAACTCATAAGCATGCTTTGTCTTCTCTACGTCAAACTAATTGCAGCTAAGCTCAAGTAAAAATACAAAGGCAAAGGAACTACGCGTTAAATTCGGCATATTAAAGCCGAAATGTAGTAAGTGCTCGTGTTGTTTGGCTGTGTGTGTGATTGCGAGATTAAGCGCTTAGCTCACGCAATTAAATTTATTGAGATTGAAGATCTTTTGTTCTGCAGAAGTTTGACTCATCGCTCAAAATAAAGAATATTCAAAGAATATTAATTTTTTTTTTAAATTTTGCAAAACGTGTAGACCAATTTTGAATGGAAAGTTTTGGAGATTTTTTGGCTAATTAGCAAATCGGCTTACTTGTTATAATTTCGGGAAAACTTGTATTTTTTGTTCGCTCAACATATTGTATCATTAATCTTAAAGCAATAAAGTTTATACAAGTAACAAGTAAAAATGAGCCTCTGGTCCATATTTGTTGGCTGCTGTCAAAGAAAATACAATTGAAAAGTCGCTTTGAAGCTTTTTCACCGTCCCTAAAAGGGATATATGGTGGTGGGCGTTAATGAATAATCCAGAATGTATTTAAACTGTCGCAGATGCGCGCAAAATGAGTTATTTGGTAACTCAGCCGCAAATGATTCATTAAAAAATTTCTTAAATAAAGGTTGATATGGAAAAATAACCAAAAATTACCAAAAAAATTATTTATTTTTTTAATTTCATGTGACTACTTTTTCATTTTTTTATTTTTATTTTTTTGTTATTACAAAATTAAAGTCATGTTTATTTTGAGTAGAAAACATCATGCTTTCTTCAAACAAAAAAGGCAAACACGCAACAATTTCAAGTAACACAAAAAGTCTCCAACCCACACGGCTAGCTATGTGTGTGTGTGCGCCTACACCTTTTTCTTGTAAAACACTCGAGAAGAAAGTTGAAAAGATATGAGAGATGACTTCGAGAGTCAAAAAGCCAATCTTACTGACAACATGGTACTCAACGGAACTAAATAAATATGCTGCGCATGCGCACAAGTGCCATCATACGCATAAAGCTATAAAATCACACGCACACAGACACGCTCATAGATACATATCTACATACAAACATAGGTACATACATATATAGCAATCAGACCAACAAAACGCCCAAACAAATAGTTTGTAACAAAAAAATATGGAAAATAAATCAAATATTTTACACGCAGATTTCGGTTTAAATAGGCAAAAGACAGTGCTGAGCAAAAAACTAGGCACACATAACTATTTTTAGTTTGGCACTATAGTAGTACTGAAGTTTAATAGTAGTCCAGGCCCTTTACTGTAAATTCCTCTTTTAAATGATACCTAAGGTTCTCCTCAATTTCTGCTGAAGCCATGCAAATACTAACTCGGAATAAGCAAAACGCATTAAACCGAGTGCTATCATTCCCTTGATAGTCGGATCTACGTAAACGGAACGCTCCTTAATACTCGTATGTATCTGGCTAAGGGCTGTCAACTTGGCCTTCCTATTACTTCGGGGATGTTTTCTGTCGAGATAATTTTATATCTTGATAACGTTTTTATAGCCGATAATACCCTCAATAATCATGACATATAGTCGAGAGTTTTCTGTATACATTTTGATATACAGCAAAAATGTTTTCTATTGGAAATGACAACTCTTCTAACCTTAATATGTTTTAAAAAGGATTATCATACAATCTTTTTAATCCAGCTTGGCAAGTAGATGTATCCATTTGTCAAATAACGGCAAGATCTAAGGTTAACTGCGTAGATACATTAGAGTTAACTGCGTAGGTTTCAATATTGTCTCTGCCCACATACCCGCGTGGGTTGGGTAGAAGTCGCTGTATGAGAGGGACGGTGTTTGCTATTCCTACGACAGTCCAGTCAAGGAGTGACAGCTCGGCAGAATTCTATCGCTATAACAATAACGTGCGGTAAGCTACTTTCCGGATGGATCAAAGCTTTCGAATGTTGGTAGGGTTATACTATCCTAAACCCTCTATCAACTTCAGTTTCAGACCTCCTAACTACTATAACCTTTTCCAAGATTACCATTAAGGTAGCGGTAGCTTTAATGCTCCGGATTGCAGTCTTCTTCAGAGAAGGAACTATCCACTCTGATAGTAGGGCAGCGATACTAGCCTTCAGCTCACTAACCGTGCGTTCAGGAAAGCCTAACTTGCAGCTCTGAGAGTATTCGACACAGTATTCGCCGGAGGAAGCAAAGGAAGAGGAAGACCTCCACTTCGTTGGAAAGACCAGGTAGAAAAGAAACTGGCTACACATGGAATCTCCAAATGGCGCCAAACAGCGAAAAGGAAGAACGACTGGCGCGCTGTTGTAAACTCGGCTATAACCGCGTAAGTTTTGCCAACCCCAATAAAGAAGAAGAACCTTGTTATTAATGTTTCCAAGTCACTTTGTGATAAAACTAGTATGGCCGTAGCGGAATCGCTGGTAACTGCAAAGCTGTCCAGCAAGCAAGAAAAGTACACTAATTTCACCCTCAGTAGTGTGCGGACGTTGTCGCTAAATCTCTTTGGTCCAAGATCGATCGCAGGAGGTCCAGTAAGCTCTTTGCTCTCAGTAAAGCAAGCTTCTGCCTAGTTTTTTGGTTCTGTTAGATCATTGCCGCATCGGAATTCACGCTAAGGTTGAGAATCTTACCGGAGGATGCGGAAGTTGTATGGAAGAGGAAAAGGTGGAAATATCTGTACAATTCTGCCCCGCGTTTGTGTGATCAAGGCTTGGGAGCTTGTACTTTCAGATATCCCAATGAGCTGGTGGGAATAGAAATTGAACGCCTAACTAAATTTGTATTACTTCAAAGCCCTTTGCCGACTTGAAATATCGAAAACAGTAGTTCTGTAGCCATAGATTTAAGTACTTCATTATATTTATATCAGCTTTGATTAATCCATTTTTTATATCGGTAGAGTTTAGTAGAGAGTTCAAATGTGTGTTAAAAATTCTTTTTTCGTGAAAGTTATACTTGAGAGTAAAAGTTTTTCATGAATCAAAATACAAATTTTGAAGTGTCCTCAATAACATCGCCACCACTGTTCAAACACCAGAAAAAAATAAAAAATAAAAAACTTGAGATAGAAAGATAAGTTTGTGCAAGATGCAAGCAAAAACAAAAAATTAAAATAAACTGTGTGTAAATAAAATCACAAGCCAGTCTGTCTGACGCAACTCGGTAAAACGAGAAATAAAATAAAATGAACAAAAGAATACAATAATCAATAAAAAATAAGAGCCAGCGGAACTTAATTATGAAGTTATGCGATTAATAAGATTGAAGTGAATCGAAGTGGAATGACAGCGGTGGAGAGATTCAAAATCAAGCCCAAAGCAAAGCTTAAACGACAATAAATCGAAACTGAAAGTTATTGCATTAACGAAGTGTTTGAGGGGCTTTTCGAAAGGGCAAACAAGATAAGACACGAGTGTCAAAAGTGCAGAAGTGCATGTAAATAAAAATAGAAATCAGAAAAATAAATAAGATCAGGAAAATACTCGTATCTGGCGGAGGTGTTGAAAATTTTTCGAGTGGTAAAAATGGTTTTATAAAAATGAAAAAATATTTTTTTTTCATAAATAAAATATTTAGTTATATACTATATGTATGTAGATATTATTAAAACATATGTGTACATTTTTACATACAAAAATATGCTATATATAATGTTCATTAGAGACATTTCATTGAAATTTATTAAGCGTGTGGGTTGAGCGAAATTCTCAATTAGTGTTGCTGACGGTATTCGAGTGTAACTCTCATATACGGTAAATGAAATCAAGCATAAGTCATTATAGTCGGTTTAGTTGCTAGTGTCTATGAGAATAATGAGCTTATTAAAATTTATTTTTACGAGCCACGACTTACCAAACTAGTATTTACAAATTTGTGTAATTTTTGTCTATTTCTGTCTGTAAGTAGACAATGAGTGGGCAGTGTCAATGCTGACCTTTACAATTAAAGCTGAAATTATGCATGAACTAACCACAAAAACACATATTTTCAAATAAAAATATATGTATCTGTTTTTGGTTTTGTTGAGTCTTTTATGTACATAAAGTGAGAATTTTTAAGCTCGGTTTAAAGAGGAGTAGGATATGGAAAACTTAATTTCTTATAAAGAGAACAAATTAAAACAAATCCCTTTGAAGGTAGTTGAAATTTGAGATCTCACAAATTGCTGGAATAATCTCAATTTATTGTCTTACTTATTATTTGCATTATGTTAGAAAGAAATCTTTGCCTTATTAAATATCGGGTTTTCATATTTCTCTAGTTCCTTATTATTATATGCTACAGTTGTCCGACCTGAATAATTTCTTCGGAGAATGCTTTTTACGTGGCGGGTCCCAAACCCAGCGCACAACCATATGTAGAGGATGTTTCGCGTTCTCACTTTAGCTCGCCGTCGAACGAATGTTTTTAGGCTACCCAGAGGATGCTTGGTCAAAGACCGGAAGTCGTGAGCTGCTTGAGCCATGTGTAAAAGAATCGTTTCTGGCCACTCCCAAGTGAATGGCGATCAGAGAACTTTCCTCACTTGCGTGAACATGACACATGACTCCATCCTCGAAAAGAAGAAACGACTGGCGTGCTGTTGTTAACTCGGCTATAATCGCGCCAATTAAGAAGAAGAAGATGCGAGAATGGATGAAACATGGCTTCATCGTTTCACTTTGAAGTCATATCGACAGTCATCCAAGTGGACTGCACACGAGGAACCTGCTTCAAAACGTGCAAAAACGCAATTGTCGGCAGTCAAGTCAGTGAAAACGATGGCAAAAATCCATGAACTGGACTTGAATTGCTTCCGCATCCACCGAAAAAACGCAACTGTTGGCAGACAAGGTTATGGCGTCTGTATTTTGGGATGCGCATGGAAGAATTTTTATTGACTACTTGGAAAAAAGAAGGACCGTCAACAGCCAATATTACATAGCGTTAAGGGGCTATACCAGTGTGACGCATGAAAAATTAGGCGATTTTCGTGAATTTTTATAAGAGAAAGTACGCGATTGAATATTTCGAACTTCTTTGAGCGTAATAAGGTATATCTTTAGCTATATTTTAAGTTTTTTTTTACAAAAATGTTGAAAAATAACGGAGTTATGGACTGCCTTCGGAGGTGCCAAAAAAAAAGTGCCCCAACTGCTGACAAACAAAAAAATTTGAAAATTTTATTAAACTTAAAGATATATCCTATACAATGACCTGCAATCTTTGAAAAATATCAAAAATTAACAAGATGGCGTAATTTTGAAAAAAAAAATCTCTGTTTTTTAGGTATAAAATGGGCGTTTTTTAATGCCAAATTGACAATTTTCAACCAATCAAAAAGATCGTAGTCTATTGTATAGTAAATATATATGTATATATATTGTATATTCAAGAATACTCAGTTTTAATTTTGAGTCGATCGGTCAATTTCTCGTTGAGTTATGACGCCAGCAATTTTGAAAAATGTCGTTTCGAGTAAAACGCGTTTAAAGTTTCACTGCCATCCAAAAACTATTCAAGATACGACCTTCCCGATTTCACAGGATATTTATGGAAATATAAGCTATCGAAAAAGCAAATAAAAAACATTTTTTTTTTGGGAGTGTCACACTGGTATAGCCCCTTAAAGCAAGAAATAATCGAAAAACGGCCACGGACAGTGCTGTTTCACCAAGCCAATGCACCATGTTACAAGCCAGTAAAAACGATAGCAAAAATCTATGTGAATCGGGCTTCGAATTGCTTCCGCATCCACCTTACAGTTCTGGCTCCAGCGACTATTTACTGGTCGCAGCTTTCAAAAGAATGCTCGCGGAGAAGAAATTTTCGTCGAATGAAGATATGATCGCCGAAACTAGGATCTAGGGCAAATCGTAGGACAAAAATGGAATCCAAAAGTTGGAGGGTCGCTATAATAAGCGAAACACCCTTGAAAGGAACTATGTTGAGTAAAAAAAATAATTTTTTCAAGAAAATGAATACTATAGTAGGCCGGGAATTTTTCAAACGACCTTTTTAAGGGTCCGATCCTCGTTTTTTTATGTAACATAGTTCATTTCAAAGGGACTTCATTGGATATAGCGGATGATATTTCAGATATCTTCAGGATATCTCAAAAACTGAGAAACTAGTTCAGGTATACAAAGCGGAGAAGGGTAAATCGACACATCGTCACACTGATTATTTATAAATAAAAAAAATAAAAAAGATTAAAATTTAATATCTTAACAGTCTTTGCTGAAAGTCCAAAAAATTCCAATAGCTACCTGATTTTCGCCTCATTCAGTTTTATCTCAATTTGTGATAGATCTATTGAAAGTAGTTGTTTGATCGATTGGACACTATGTTAAAATAATATCGAAGGAAGAGCAAACATTTGAACAGAAGAAAAATACCAGAAAGTAGAAGAAGAAAAAACTTTTTTTTGAATAAAATAAATAATTTTTCGTAAAACTCTACTAAGATATTATGAAGTTCATCATTCATCCACCTATGTTTCAGCATACAATTTTAAGAGACTTACTCATTTATTATATTTCTCGCCTTCGACCCAATTATTATACTTATATTAAATAAGTATTAGATAGTCAGTTGAACTCAGAAACGTGCCACTCTATGACCAGTGTAAATAGTGTCACGTTTTTGATAGAAAAAAACAAAACAAAATAATCTGTTATTATAACTTTTTTCTAATTTTCTAACACTATCAAAAAGCAATTAGACTAGATACTTATTATACACTTATTTTTTATATCTTATACTCGCATAATTCTTTTTTGTTAGTATGTATATATTCACGTTTTTAGCGCCAATCAAATAGTTATTATAAAGCTCAAGTGACTTAAATTGCTGACCATTGACTTTTGTAAAAAATATTTGCGTTTTAAAGCTTTCAGACAAAGCTTTATATAATACTATATTTATAATAAAAAAAGCAGTGACTCAGGCGAAAGCGCAATTACAATTGTAAATAATAAAAAAAAGAAAAAATATGTTTACCTAACAATTAGAATTTATTACTGAGGCATAGCCAAACAGCAGTTGATAGCGCGGAAAATAACAACTAAATGCAATTATATACACAGCTACGTATAAAGTATATACATATAAATATGTAAATATGAATATGGTCAGTTGTTAAGCATAACTCAACTTTTCTGATTTTAAAGAGAAACATCATAACGGTTAATTGTGAAGTCTCGAATCAATCAGAAAAACTTTAGCGTTACGTGGAATTTTACAATATTAGAAATATACTGAACGCTTGGAAAAACAATGAAAAATTTCCTACTAAAGTTTTTCCAATGAAATTTTAACTCGATTTTGTCGGTTTTGACTTGAGAAGGCAAATGTATTCCGGAAATATATATAAAGGTATTTTATAGCTCGGAGTGAATAACTGACTTGCTAAACACTACCATATAGGAATGTTAAACATTCTGATTTTAATTAAATAATGTGACCTAAAGTCTTTAAAATACCTGCGGTTATAGACAATCGTCAATTGGCCCTACATTCGAGGGAAGCCATGACGGATTTCAGTCTAAACTGGTATTAGCGGTACAGCAGTACTTGTATTCACTTAACTAGTAACGAATCAACCATTTCTTTGTAGACCATTAACAATGTGCGAACTCTATAAAAATTAATTTGTTGTCCAATCTAAGATACGAACTCAAATTTACAGAAACTTTGAATGAGTTTTGAGTATATAAGATGAAAATGATTCACGACGAAGACGCAACTGATGACTATAGATTATTCTTTTTGTTCGAAGATTAACTAAGACAGTAATATCTCGACAGCCGGGTCTAAGTAACCGAAACGAACCCGAATTTTTAACTCGGCACCATGCCTCGAAATTACTTCAGGATTGTTTTCTACAACAACAGCGACATGGTAGTATCTCGAAATAGACTAAATTTTTCTTTAGCGACAAGAAAAATAGATATTTTGGAACTCTAGTGTTGCACTTTCCCCTCTCAGAAGGCGCCATAATCAACGACACTGTGTTTTAAATGTCTTTTATTTCCTTAAACTTCCGAAACGTTTTCATATTGCTCGTTAATGTGTCTCTATGCTTGGAATATATTTTTCCTCAGCTTAAATCTGATGAAATTTTTTAAGGTCCTCGATAAAATTTTTCTTACACTTAGACAGAAATAGTTTAGTATTCTTGGTTAGGTCCATGGTAATTGTATAGATGAAAGAACACATGAGTTTAGAGGTAAGTGAATTAAAGATTGATCGAGTCTTCTGGGCTAAGTAGTACATAAAACATGGGTTCAAAACCTAACCTAAAAAATTTCTACAATTATATTTAATACTTTTTCTAACAAAGGTCAGCTCCGCTTAGACAATGTAGAATATCGAAATATATTTTTGAGAAAAAAGTTGTTCAAAGCATTTAATGGGCTGCTCCGACCACTATTACAGACTTTTATGGGGTTTCAATGTATTAATAATTCATTTGGGTTGATAAGCTCTCTTTCGAACGTTTCGATGTGTGGAAATATTATACATATTTGGGAGATATGGGTAGTCGAAAAAGTCTTTTCGTATTTCTAATCAAACTTCAAATTTTTTTTATATTTATAATGAACTTTAATGAATCAGATATGTACCATTTTGGTCTACTACTTTTTGCCATTTTTCCGCTAGAGATATTATTCCATAAGTGTAAAACTTTTATCTGTGTAAATAGAAATTTTGAAATTTCCAGAACGGAAGCGAGCGAACTATTGTGCTACACGCCCTGATGCAGCATCGTCTCCGTAAACTTAACAAATTTCATTGGCGGCTTGCGTGGCTTTCTTACTTTTTTTATACAAAAATTTCATAATATAGCGAATTTCTTCATTCTTTTCACTCATTTTTGAACAGCTGTAACTTTTTTCAAACTTTTCCGAATTGAATTTTGTTTGGTTAAATGAAGTTTAAATCTCACCTTTCCAACGCTATATTGTATTAGCCAATATAATTGGTAGCAATGTAGTTTTACGACTGCAATATCTATTAACAAAATACGAAAAGACTTTTTCGACTATCCAACATAAAGGTCCTTACATAGTGAAATCATATTCCTATTGGGTATGCACCTGAATATCCACAGAACAAATAAGATTATATACATACATATGTGAACTTATATGTATATCTCCATATATGTGTATGTATGCGTATGGATGTAGACATATGTATATATGTATAGTAAATATTTCTGTAGGTATGCATATGCTGCTGCAGAATTTGCAAGCCAGTTGACGACTCATGTGAAATGACGTGGTTGCGGTTCGCAGACCGCATCATGCCTCACCGAGGCGTTTCCTCCCGCCAGCACAACAAATATCATTTGCTACCTATACCGTAATAAGCTCAGAGCAAAGGCAAACCGATCAGCGCCAGCATCTTCCATAACAAACACGAATGAATGCTTTATGCCAAATGCTGATTTTAGTTTTGTTCTTATTGTTATTATTTGTCATCAGCGGCAATGCCGCTTGGCGTTCGTTGCTGGGTGCGCGTAATCATGGAAATATTTGAAATAGAATAGCAAGGAATAAATATCAACTTGAAAATAAAAAGTAAATAAAAATTGTCATTTATAGCCGCGTCTGCAAGCAATAAAGTCACACATACAAACACTCAAATGCAAATGTTTTATATATATACTATATATGTGCTTATACCATATATGTATGTATGTAGAGAAATGTGTATTTAAATGACCACATGGCGGCCAGCACGCGCGCTTGCGCCGCAGGCTTATACTTGTAGAACTACGCGGCAGTGTGGGCAGACGATTCGGTTATTTCGATTTGTGTGGGAGTCTTCTGCTTGTTTTTTAGACAGATTGAATTCGTCAGCACTTGGCTGAATGAAGTTCTCATATAGTCACTAGTATAATAAGAACAATACTTGTTGGCAAAATCTAGGCTGAGTAAGCGCGCGTTGTACGTCACCGCGGCGTTGATTGATAACTGAAATACATATGTATGTATGTAGGTCTGTAAACAAATATGAGTGCAGGTTCATAGTATTCATATATGTATGTATGTGTTACTTATTTGCATACATATGTATTATACATAGGTTAGGTTAGGTAAAAATGGCTGATCGATGATCCCACGTAGACTAACAAATTAGTCCTTTGTGATGCCATTAAATGAAAACTCCCGTATTCGGATTTACAGATTGCCGAAGCGCTTTGTAGCCAATATAAAGTTACACAGACGCTTAACTTCAACCCCCGCCAATTTGGTGGGGTGTCCAAAAGTATGCGCCCCCAAGTGTCTTAGTCTTGACCTCCCAAAAGCAGGACAGTCAAGCAGGAAGTGCTGGCTTGTTTCTACCACATCTTCCTCTAAACAGCATCTGCATTCAGCATCCGGCAAGATACCCATTCTTACCGCATGTAAGCCAATTGGACAGTGGCCTGTTAAAAGACCCACTAACAATGAGATGTTGGCCTAACTGAGGACTAAGAGATCATTTGATCTCCTGCGATCTATACTGGGCCAGAAGGCTTTTGCAACCGCACAAGTGCCGGTGCTGGCCCAGCGTTGGACGAGCATCCGCGTGGCCAAGCTATCTAGTAGTAGACCACAAGAAGAAACAGGAGCACCGATCCGTTTCCATTCTACCGATAATGATTCTCGGGTGCCTTTCCTTGCCAACTCATCAGCTTTGCAATTGCCCGCAATTCCGCTATGGCCCGGCACCCACACCAGTCTAATCACGAAACATCTGGCTGCTAGAGATAACGACGTATTATACATACATATCTATTATACGAAATCAATAGGTGTGTGTATCTGCTGATTTCGCTTCTCTAATTTCGATATTCGCTGCATGCTGAGAGACTAAAAAGTTAAGCATAACTGAGTAGTTTGGTAAATCCACCGAAATTCTTAGAACACGGTAATATCGATTACAGTCTTAAATAATGATACGAAAATTGCAGATCTCTCGTATTTTGCAGACATGCCGGTATTTACTATTTGATCAAAATTAATAGAAAAATTTATAATCGCCCCAAATAGGCTCCTTTTGAGCCAATACAAGCTTACTCGTTATTAAATTTTCCATAAACTTGTTCTAAGCCGCGGTTGGGATGGACTGCAGTGCTTTCAGCGATTTTTTTGTTTCTGATTCGGCTCATTCCTACAGCGCCATGCGCTATATTGGAAGACAATTTCGATGTTATATCCACAAACCATGTCTCGTTACCAATAATAATGCGTTTGATGAATAAACGTTGTTAAGCATCTGCTTGGCGACCTCTTTTCGACTTCGTTTTCGCAAAAGATTCAGATCTTTTGGTACCAGTTGCTACCACGCTTCGTATCCAAAACATTAACCAAAATCTGTTGAGTGGATTCAGAAGATTCGTGCTCTTCACTGAAAGCTTTTTGCCACACAAAAACTTGTGTTAGTGATGAAATATACTTCCAAAAACACTTCTGCAACATTGCAAGGAAACTCGTACTTATGTATATATTTATATATCTTAGTTCGAGTCAAAGTTGACAAGATGATACATTTTTTTATTGGCGCATACTAGTTTTCTATGATCATAAGCTTGCTTAATATAAAGAAGTTATTGTTTTTGGTTGTTTATTTTTGAAATTTCTTGAAGTAAACGGCAACCTTACCTATTTCGCAAGATCGTATGAATAAGATCTAGAAATTTATGGCCTCAAAATCTCATCGCGAGTGAGAATTTATATATATGTGTTGTGTAGCAACGAATAGAAAAATTTTGGTTTCGGACCAGGACAAAATGGGATACAAGGCGTGTTCCAAAGTAAACAGGACTTAAAAAAAAAACAGAACAAATGGTTTTTTCGCAAAATCAATTTATTTAATTCAAAATAGTCTCCTTCTGCTTCCATACAGATTTTTGCACGGTCCAAAAGCATGTCGAACGAGTGTTTTAGCTCGTTGGCCGGTATGGCCGCCAGTATGCCGGTGCAAGCCTTTTGAATGGCCTCTTCGTCTGCATAAAGTCCTTTCTCGACGAACAAAGACCAAACCTACAAGTCACCCATCATCCCCAACCTGCTAAATGGTGCATAGGCTTGAACGATGATAACATCTGAAGAGTCGACGTTACGAGTTTTTGAGAGAAAGGTTCTACGGAAGACTTGTAATCATTTGTGTATTGGCAACGGCGAATACCGCATTCGATGGAACGATGAGCTGTACGAGATATACGACGACATTGACATAGTTCGATGAAAACTCTCCAGATCTGAAAGAATTAGACCCATTACCCGGCGAGGGAAGTAGATAACCGCTTAAGCGGCGTCTACGCCATTAAAGAAGTATCTGACAGATAATATCTGATGATCTTGGGACTAGATGATTTTTGACCATTCAAACAATATGATTTGCATGGGTGATTTTCGAGATGTTTACAGAACGGTAGAGAAAATAAAAGGAACCAATAGGTAGAAGCAAAATCTTGAAATATAAAAAAATCCATGACGGTTAAGAATGAATTCTGTAAATTCCAAATGGAGACCGGAGAGCGAAAGTAGGAAAAAGAAAATAAATAATTTATTGACTTTAATAGCCTTAATTATCGTATATGTTAATAGCTAATATTTTCTTATTTTTCAAAAGCAAAGTTCCATATCTCGGACGGTATTTTTCTGATCCTTACTCTGTAGAGGATATGTGCTCAAATTTTAGATTTTCGAATATATATTTAATATTTTCTTCATTATATTTAATTTCCGTTTGTTTCCTTGCAGCGCACAATCAAGGCACTCGGCCAGACTTGGCACGAAGATTGCTTCGTGTGCGGCGGCCCATGTCAGAAGCCGCTGGTGGGCACATCATTTTATGAGCGCGATGGACGCGCCTACTGCAAGACAGACTTTGAGGAATTATTCGCGGCACGATGCGCCGGCTGCGCCAAACCCATAACAGAAAACGCGATTGTGGCACTAAATTCCAAATGGCACAGGGACTGCTTCAAATGCAAGGTGAGTGATCACTTTCAAGCATAAAAGAGTAAAGGGTATTTATATTTTTTTTTTTGTTGACAGAAATGCGCCAACCCCATCACGGCGAGCATATTCGCAGTCGAGGAGAACAAACCGGTGTGCACGGAGTGCTCAGCTTAGAAGCCAGCCGCAATGAATACATCTGAAGTAATAAATGATGTGAATGAATGCTAAGGACAATGGATAACAAGACACTTAGAAAGCAAGAAAGATAGAGAGACAGATAGAAAGAGATAGAGATAGAGTGCGCTGGCGAGCGCAAGCGTTTAATTACCTGAAAAATCTAGTTTTAAAAGGCAACTCAAATAACAAAAGGGATTAAAGTGAAATAATACACAATGCAAGCAACGAAAGCGAAGAATCTTATATGCAAAATAGAATTGATTTTGTATTTCTAATTGTTGCGCTACTAACCAGGAATACCAGGAATGGAATCTACGCATAAGGAAACATTTGCAAGTCTTCAGTTAATCAAAAGTATAAATATGTATGTATGTACTCTACAAAACACACTCAAACACACCCACACGAAAACTACACTTGAATTCCACAACACAATTCACACCGCGAACGCTGTATACACCCACACACACACACACTCAAACAACCCGAGAAATGTTTTACTGCCGGACGGATAAAGTGGTTGCTGTATGCCGTTTTCTTTGAGCTAGTCTGCCTCACTAAAAGCTCCTTAAAAGCTCCCTGGCATTAGTAAAGCTCCCTGGCATTATTAAAATGTCATGCGTTCCAACCTAAAAACCGGCAATTATTTGTTGTTGCTTTTTCTCACAATAACTGCAGGCAAATTTATTCCACAAGCTTCTATTTGCGTTTGATTCGTTTTAAGGAATTTCTTTTCTTCCACTTTTCTTCGTTCTTTTTTTTTTGGAGAAAGAAAAAATTATACTTAATTGTTTTTTTTTTTATATTCCTAAGACTTTTTTTTTACTAAAAATCATGTAAATTGCATTGGTTCGTATATTCCTAAGTGACAAATTTATCTTTTTGCATTTTTGCGATTTTTATTTTCTTCCAAAAAAACTTACCTAATCAGAACAAAAAATTTTATCTCAACTCAAATTCGAAAGTTCTACTTTTTGGTCAATTCTCTATATAATATATTATCAATACTCGCGTTTCAAAATTATTATTTTTCAAATTTGCCTCGAAACCGTAAAATTACGTTATAATAACTGTTATGCAGCAACACTGTGGTGAGTTATGAGCATATTCAACCACACTAGACTACTTAAATTCCACAAAATGCTAACACAACATTCCAGCCATTTTGCAAATATTGAAAAACAAGCTAAACTGGCAACGTAACTAATTTTCAAAAATACTTCAGCTAATTTTCAAAAACAATTTTTATAAGTTTACTTGAAATTTGCTTAAAAAAGCAATTTTTAAATTTGTAGAAATATTATATGGCTAAATATTTTTGAAAATTAGTTGCGTTTTTTAACCTTAAAATGGTTTGTCAACTGTAAATAATTACAAATATATAAGCAAATGTCGCATGAACAATTTTTCGTAATATTTCCAAATTAAGTTAATTGAAAATTTTAATATTTACATATACATACATAAATTATACTTGAAAATGTATCACCATATGCATGAACATGTAAAGAATCTAAAATAATAATAAATAAAAAACCAACAACAAAACAAACAGCAGATCTTTAAAAAGGGGGAACTTGCAATATTTTCCTAATTTTGAGAAATATTTTTTTGAAACAAGCTGCCATATGATCTGAATGCCTGGATAAAGTGCTTGTACCGAAAGCTTTTTCACGAAATTTTGTATAGATTGTTATTTAAAGGCTATGCTGCAATCCCGAAAGACCTTTTTTAGATCGGATCACTCTAGCATGTGCCTGCCTCAAACTCAATGGCCAAAATTATAAACTTAGATGGAATACTTTTTTATTTGACGAGTTATCTTCACGAAATTTTAAACAATGTTCCGTCTTAAGACGCACAGCTTGTTAAATTTTCGCATTAAAAACTTGCCTCGAAGGTTGACTTCCTACTTCCGCAGAAATGAAATTTCTTCTGGAATGCTGCCTACCATATAATAATTCTCTCCTTTCCAATCTTCTTACTTATGATTGCGTTTCTAGCAAGCTTGAAACTCATTTTAAAAGACTGTCTCAAATCTCTCTCCTAACAAGACTTCGCTCGAAATAAAGATTCTTGATTTCTTTCCAAATGTCATTCCCTTCCCCTCGGAGAGATATCTCAACCGGATTTCAACTTTTCTCGTTTTGGGAGGGCCCTTGGCCAAAAACGGGAAGGATGAGCAAATCCAGAGTGAAAAAGGTGCTCATTGTCTTTTTTGACATCAAAGGCAGCGTCCATCATGAATTTGTTTCCCCTGGATAAACCGTGAACTCCAAGTTTTACGTAGAAGTCTTCAAGAGACTCAAGCGAAGGATCAATGGGGTCCGACAGGACATCGCAGCCGATTGGAAGTCGCACCACGACAACGCCCCGGATAACCCTTCTGCAGCCGCCCAACAGCCTAGATGTGGGCCCCCCGAACTTTTTTTTATTTCCTTGTCTGAAAAGGCCGATGAAAGGCAAGAATTTTGAGACGACTGAGGGGATCCACGCCTTCAATCGCGCTGGCAGCGCTGCATTGACGCAGAAGGAGCCTATTTTGAAATTTTTAAAGAATTTTAACTTGGCTCAATAAATTTTTTTAAATCGACTCAGTCCTATTACTTTTCGGACAACTAAATAAGCAGTTAAGCCAGTGTTAACAATTTGCCAAAAAGCTATGAAGAGGAAGCAAAAGAGGAAAAGTATGCGAATAAGTGTTTTTAAATTCATTGAAAGCAAAAGAAATCGTGACGATTATGCAAAAAACTGTTTATTAATTTTGACCTTGACCTTAATTAGTTCCTAGGTAACTTGTTTTTTTAATTGTTGACCTTAACTAGTTCCTAGGTAACTAGTTTCAAAAGTAACTAGTCATGGAAGTAACTGGACCAAAAGAAATTAGTTCCAAATGCAGCTAGTTAAAAGTAACTGGTCCAAAAGCAATAAGCACTAGAAGTAACTGGTCCTAAAGTAACTAGTTCCAAATGACACTAGGTCCAAAGTAACTAGTTCCGAATGTAACTACTTTTGGAATTAACTAGTTTTTGAGTTTAAAGCTTTGTAAAGCGACTCTGAATGCCTAAAACTGAAGCCTGTATTATTTCGGAATATACTCAGAGGTCTGAAAATTAGACTTCGAAGCAAGAACCAAATAGAAGGAGATGATCCACCAATCACCAATATACATATACGGCTAAAATGTGCTAAGTGGAGCTCTGAATTTTATAGGAAGATGTCATAAGATCGGAACTTGCATGACCGGCTCAGTCGAAGATTTATATTGGATCTTCTTACCAACTGAATTTAAATGAATTTAAAGAAAGTGTGGACCTTTAATGGGAACTAAGAACAATGTTTGGAACATTTGTGGGTAACAAACAGAAAAAATATATTTTTAGATTATATAACGGAATATCTTAAAATCAAAACAAAAGCTTCTAACGCATAAAAATTTTGATTTAATTCTCACATAATAGTATACATGTAACAGGCATTTGAACACACATGATTTCATGTACACCACAAAATAACTTTTCACCGTAAATTTATTTTCGAACACGAAAGTAAAAAAAAAACACAACATACACTTTCGAAACGGGGTAAATTTTGGAGGAAAAAATCGTCAAACGCTAGGAGAGACAACATATTTGATAAAGAACTCATACTTAGAACAAGTTCATCGTCCGATTTCCATTCATTCTATGAATCAATGTTTTTATGGTGTTGTTGCATTCTCAACGTTTTGTTTTTCACCGACGTTGCTGTCACTTTCGTTTTTTGCTGAATAATGATTTCTTGGGTACTTTTCACAAATAATATTTTGAATTATGTAACACTGTATTATTTTGTACTACACTACGAATTTTGGAATATTTTTTTGCGGTCGTTGCAATTCGTTTCTATGCATTTTGCTTATTGCTCGGTTGCGACATCTGATTCACACAACTCAAATGAGTATTTGACGGTTGTCGACGTTGGCGTGGACTTTGGCATTAAGTATTCGAGTCTTATATTCTAGAATACGAGTATATACATAATAGAGTTAAAGGGTTAAAGGCTTGGATATTTGCAAAACTTTGTAGCCATGCAACGAGGAAAAAGAATAACCCGAAATATTTGTATATTTACGGTAAATAATGTTTGTGCACTCACCTTCTTCTCGATCACCGAGCCGAGGGTTTGCATAATGGGCTGCAGAACCTGACGCATTTGTTGCTTGGTCACGGTTTGTAGTGCTTCAATGAGCGCTTTGTTAAGTGTCGGTAATTCCTCGGAGTTCATGCTGGGTTCGGCTGGTGGCGCAATCGGATCCACGGCGATATTCTGTGCGCTTTGGAAGAGACCCTGCGTGGTGGTGAAAAACATTGTTTGGGAACACTTTTATTGCAGTCGAGAAATCCAAAAATTACCGAGCTCCTTGGCAGATCGTTGATATGCGTCGAAATTTGATCGCCATCCGGTTTGGTGATCACCATTTGGGATGTTTGCGGCACGGGCGCAGTTTCGGTGTTCGATTTCGCTTTCGTAGTTGTGCTCGGTTTCAGCACGCGTCGCAATTTCGGTTTGCGTCGGTGATTGTAGTGATTCTTCGGCACCAGCTTCGGTTCGTACATATTCAGATCGTTCATGAACATTTTCAAACTGTAATTGGAGGCAGTCTGGAAGTGTAGTGATTTTAGAAATAGAATAATATATTAATTTAAATCTGTTGTAGAAAGGAATATGAAAACACCTTGTCGAAACTTGCTTTACGATAATTATCGCGTGCCGTAAGGAAACGCTCCTCGTGCATATCCTCCAAGAAGCCCAGAAACTTGGCGCAACGCTCTTGCAGACATTCGATTATTGCATCGTTACGATCGAAGATTTGCTTCTCCAAACAAATGCTCACGGTTGTGCTGGCCAACTCGATGAGCGTGTTCAGCTTTTGCGGCACTTGATCGAGCAGGAAGTAACGGAGTTGTTTGTAGTATGTCTGCAGTGATTGGTGGATGAGCGTAAATATGTTGTGGACACGATGTGTAGCCTCATTGGAGACGGCGCTGCAGAGTTGCTCCACCGAAACAACACGAAGATCTTCGATCTGTCGAAAAAGGAGTTTTCGAAATAAGTAAAATTGAAATTGATTTAAATAAAAAATATTTGCTTTACCATGCCCTTTAAGGGATATAGAAAATTACGCGAGAATCTCACAGAGAATTCGAAAGCGTTCTTCTGACGTCTGGTCTTCTCATAATGACTGTCCGGCACGTAGAGCTCCAGTAAGCTTATGCTGATGAAATAGAAGGGATGAGTGTCATCAATAGAAATGAACTAATACTAGGTTAGGTTGAATTAGCAGATGAAATATGGCAAAGAAAAGGAAGAATTGTCAATATTTTGTTTTGAAGTTTAAAAAAACTTGGAAATATTTGGCCTCAATAGTTCGAACCCTATGACCATCCTTACAGTCAAGTTTTGAAATACTTGTGCCATTATAGTCGGCCTTATTTTGCACATGATTCGGCGCAGATTCTTTTCTAACTGCTCAATTCTTACTGGTTCAACAGCGTGAACCACATTAACTTGACATTTCCTCACAAGAAGAGGTATAACGGACCCAAAACAGATAATCTACCATACTACATAGCTTTATCCAAAAATCCGGCCGGCTTCAGTTAGCACTATGGAATCAAAATTCGTGCACCATTGGGCTGCAGTTCTCATCGCACTCTTTAACTACATCTTCCGTTTCAAAAACGTCTATTTTCTATTTCGAATGGCTACTTTTGAGGTACTATAACGTTCTATCTCTCGACAAAGCCAAAGAGGCTGATAAGATAAAGTCAAAACGATATATGAAATTTTCTGGGAGACATTCCTTATTTCTAAAGAAGCTTATATAAACTAAGAAAACAACCGAGTACCTTATCTGAGTTTATACTTGTAATTCAGACTTACCGCAATTTATCCAGCGTTTCGATAATACGTTCCTGTGTGCTGGTCATTTTTGCGAAAATCGCCATCTTCTCCATTTTCAAATCTTCAATGGACTTAGTCAAAATTATATTTTTCATGGAACGCAACTCATTGGAACTGATTTGGTTCAACTGGGCGTTACGCTCCTTATGGGGTCTCGGTGTGGCTGTTGAGGATCTCTTGCCACCTGAGCGTGGTGTGCCTATCGAAGACTTCTCAGCCGGCGAAGAGGTATCCGGACTACGGGCTGTTGACTTTTTACGTGGATTTGGTTTGACTTCTTCAGCTGGCTTATTCTTCGTTTTGGCGCACTTCTTCTTGATATCCTTGCTGGCTGCGATAGATGGCTCCTTCTCTACTGTTGGCGAGGGAGATTTTGTGTTGCGATTTTTCATAACCATTTTAAATTGCTGGAGAAGGTTGAGTCAAAATATGAATTATTTTTAGGGAATTATTTGACTTTCTAATGACACTCACATTCTGCTTCAAGACCGCTTTCTTGTCTTCTTCGCGTTCGTCGGTCAGATCAGAGTATCTTAATGGTGAGATATTCTTCAAGAAGCTCAAGTTCATATTGGGAATTTCCGACTACAAAAAATACAAAAATGTAAACAAATGCAATTAAATAAATGAAAAATATGCGAACAAATTTCTATTTTCTGTTTTTGTTCGTGTTTCTTTTTGATTTATTGTGTACATACTTCGAGTTCGACAAACTCTGCCAGGCCTCCGCTGCCATTCGAATTGTTCGTTAACTCTTCGGTTTTGGGACGCGCACCACAATATTTTGTGTATTGTTCGCGCTCCAGCATCTCGTACTCCAAATCGCTATCCTCTATTTCGTAGGTCGACGGATTGTCGTCGTAACTGTTAAGCGCATAGGTGAGTGCCATGTTCGGCAAACTCGGCGGCGGTGACATATTCTTCAACATCATTTCCGGTGCGCTGATCTGTATGGGCAATTGCAGCTCATGCGAATGCATTGTGTAGGTGACATTTGTCGGCAAACGTTCGGATTTCTCCGAGAATTCGGCGAACTTGATTTCAGCTGATTGCGCTTTCTCCATGGCCGGCTCAGCGCAGATTTCCACCCATTTCGCTTGCGGTTGACGAAACTCCTCAACCACCGTCGGCATAACAGTTCTCGATGCGAACAGTTCATCCTCCTCCGGCACGTCGGGCAATTTACACAAACCGCTATGCAGTTCGCGTCGCATATGTGGCATGTGCATGGTATGCGTTTCGTAAAGCGGTTCGTGCGGCAAGTCGAAGGGATTGCAGAGTATTTGATCCTCCGAAGTGGGCTCCGAACCATACAAATCACCATCGCCAACGCAATTATCATCGCCATATTCATACGGATTACAGAGTAGCCTAGGCGACTGCCGTGGCTCGACGGTGCCGCTGCCACTAGGAAAATCATGTGCCGAGTTGCGTAGTATACTTTTCAATGCCATGGACGGCTGCATGGATTTCGTGGTCTCTTTTGGTTTTGCATATGTGTCGGTTGAGTTTTGTCTGCGCAAGTCGCCGTAGCTCTTCACTTTGCCGATCAGCTGATTAATCTCCGTATCACTTAAGTTTCGCACACGTCCGCCGGCGTCACCGCGCGACACATGCGTCTCGATATCCGCATCACGTCGGTAAGGTGTGTGTGTATCGTTCGCGCATGGCATTTTCTTTGCTTTACAAAGCCGATTCAGTATTTCCTTTTTGCGATTACGTTCATGGTCCGGATCGGTCTGTTGTACCTTCTGTATCAGACGTTCCAAATGCTCGGGACGTGTGTACTGCGTGAAGCATTGGTTGAAATATTCGTTATTAAAATGTAAAGAATTGAAAATACTAACAAAAATAATATCAAAAATAAAAAGCGGTGCATAAAAAAAGGAAATTTTCGTGCAACGCAGTTTTGCTCAGGCGCTTCTAACCTCAAATTACTTGCGCTATATTTTACCTTAAACTCGAAGTTCCTCGTTGTAGTGCTCAAGACGGGATCATCGTGCAGCGAGAATCCATAGAATTTCTTACCATCGAATTCATTCATCTTCAGTTTTTATAGTTTTTATTTTCGCTTTAATTGCGGCTCTTATAAAAATCCGTCGTCCGTTTCTTGTTCGTCTGCCGTTAACTGCTTCAGTTTGCTTGCTTACCAATTCAGTTACTTTCTTTTTCGGTGCCTTGCTATCAGTTGTTGGTGTGTTCCACAGACGCCTGGTGAATTGTCGAAAATTTTCAATACAAAAATTGCAAAAACCAATTATCAAATATAAAGTGTTATAAAAAAACTTTTTGTAAATGTAAAATTGAAAAATATATATTCACGACTGAATAGATAATTTTTTTTTCGTATTTTCTTCAATGCTGAAGTAACTTACAAAGCTGCCTGAGCAAACGAAATTCAAAAACAATTTTTGTAATGCAAATGGAAATTGAAAATAGCTACAATATTGAAATTGCCCTTTTGAGGGAATAGAGGAATGAGAAGTATGTGTGTCCGCTGGCTTTGAGTTGACGCGTTGAATGTCGAATGCTCGCTATGAGTGTTTTTAGTGAGCTGCGCAGGTGGTGGTTATTTACAGGGTTAGGGAACAGTTGGCTATAAGATATGCTTATTTGGTTGTAAAAGGGGTTGAAGGACTAAATACCTATGAATATATTTATATTATTAAGTTATAAGAGAACCGGAGAGTGAATATTTCAGTCAATATTTGAGTAGCAAGAATATAATGAATTACACAAAAAAGCAAACTTTCAGTGAAGAGAGTTAATTTGGTTTCAGATTTCAGAGCGCTTTAAATATTCGTTGTTTGAGTCAATTTAAGTTTACAGTATCTCTTCACCATTAAAAAAGTCCTGAACTTGGCGAACCCTAATCCATATAATTCCCCTTCTTTCCCCGGAGAGTACTGCGCCGAATGCTGGAGTGTTTTCATCCATTCGGACGACATGAACTTGCCAGTGTAGCTGTTCTCTTTTAATTCGCTGAACTATGTCAACGCCATTCTATCGACCATAAATCTTACGCAGAACCTTTTTCTTGAAAACTCGTAGCGCCGACTCATCAGATGATGTCATTGTCCATACTTCCGCACCATATAGCAAAATGGGGATGATGAGTGACTTGTAGAGTTCGGTCTTTGTTCGTCGAGAGAGGGCTTTACTTCTCAATTGGCTACTCAGTCCGAAGTAGCAACTGTTGGCAAGAGATATTCTGCGTTGGATTTCGAGGCTGACATTGTTGTTGGGGGTAATGATGGTTCCCTGATAGACGAAATTATCTACGACTTCGAAATTTTGACTGAATTTGCATTTTTTATAAAAACATATCCGAAATATAAGTATACAATTTCACTTTTGTGTTTTTCCTTCGTCCAATACCTAGTTTATGATCCAGAACGGCAATACTTTCTCATAGACTGTGTGTTCAAAATTGGTCAATGATTGTCTGTCTTCACTATATATATTATAAAGTTACGTAATTATCAGACTCGTTTGGGTAGCTAGCCATAGCGAAATGGCTGGAAACTAGTCGGTGGAGTCGGTGAGTTGCTCTTTTTTGTTTGAGCGCTGGAGTTTCGCACGAGCTTAGCACACGCTAGTTACCAAATAGCTCCTGTAACTGCGATATCCTTCTGATCTAGTTTGGAATACTGGAGATCCACTAAACTTCTTGCACCCAATTGTAGGAGTCATCTAACATTATCGAATAGCCATAAATGCGGTAAAGCTTAAACCTTGTCCAATGCTAACAATCAAAGTTGAATGGAGAATATATTCAGGTACTTTATTCTCCACTGCCACAATGTATCGGTTCTCAGCTGTCCATTATTTGCTTAAACATTATTTGTAATATAAAAGGTTATCCATTTCGAGGTTCTTACTTTTTTAAAGGAAAAATACAGAAACAAATTCAATGATAAATGTTATTATCATTCGAAACAACATTCTTTGGCATTTATGGTTTGGATATTATCTCTTTTAAATGTTGGCCGCGGCTACGTCTCAGATGGTCCATCCGTTGAGTCAAATTTTCGATGACTCGTTCCAGCATTTCGACTTGTAACTGACCTTTGACACGCACGATGTTTTGCTCCAAGGTTTGAAAGCGGGATTATCTGTATATACCTTAGACTTTACATGTGCCGACAGGAAAAAGTCTAATGGCCGACAATCGACCGGCTCAATACGTGAAATTATCTGCTTACCGAAGTGTTCTCTCAACAAATCCATTGAGTGAGCTGAAGTCGCCGAATTGTCGCCGAGATCACGAGCTCCAATTTCAGACATCAAATAGTCGGTTATCTTGGCGCGATAACGGTGGCTTTTGACGGTTATTATGAAGAAATATGGACCGATAAATCCACTGGCCCACAAACCACTCCAAATCTTTTTTTTCTGGATGAAATGGCAGCTCTTGAATCTCTTTAAGTTACTCTTTGTCCCAAATGTGGTAATTTTGCTTAATTGCATACCCATTGAGCCAGAAATGGACTGAATCACTGAAAAAAATTTGGCTCAAAAACGTCGGATCTTTTTGGAACTTTTCAAGAGCCCATGGAACAAAGTGATGTCATATAGGAAGGTCAAGCTATTGAAAAAAGTATCTCTATTTGGACTATCCGTGAAGTGAAGAATGTATACAAGTACACATAAACAATAGAGACATATAGACGCCTTAGTCGGAAATAAAAGAACGTCACCATAATTCGGTAGGTCAAGGAAATATCGAAGACATTCCAGTATAGAAAAATCTTTTCAAAACATAGGACAAATAATTTTAAGCTAATGTGTCAATGATATCTTTTTATTATCGATGATTTAAGTATTGGTTTCAAGGCGTCGAAGTTAAATTAAATTTATCAGTAACATTCAATTGGAAACTAGCAGTATTATTACTTATTAAAAAGCCGTATTTCCCTTTTTCAATAAATAAAAAATGTATTTCTTTATTAGTAAACGGTATAACTGTGAATAGTTTTAAAAAACTACATACAATAACAGTTATGAAACGGAAATAGATTTGAGCTTGCAATAAATGTTGCAATGGACAAAAGAGACTTAAAATACTAAACTAATATTAAACATTTTAAAAGCTAAGTACTGGTTGTAATAAATATGTTGATGTAAATATTTTTATATTTTTGTTCTGCTGCTTTTTGAACGTCATTATTGTCGCTTATACAGATAAATATGCATTTACAAAAATATTTCAGAATTTTCAACTCGCATACAATTCAATAATTTTTTTTTTAATTTAGAGATTTAATAGAACAATGCAGGTATATCGAATGTACCATTACGCTATGCAGGCAGTGTATTTTCACTGTTCACTCTCCTCTTCACATTTAATGTATTTTCTTTTCATTTGATTAAAATTCATACAACTTATTTGCTTATTTTGTACGTTACTACCCCTAAGAGTCGTGCATTGCTCTCGCCACTGTTCTTCCCACACGCCCTGCTGCGTTGGCGTCTACCAACCTCACTGTGGTGAATCGAAATCCGCACGGCTGGCGATGTGAATAACGGTGATTACGATGAGGAAGGTCAACAGCAGAAAGGCTAGTTTCATATCGACGAAGAGGGCGAGTCAAGAGAGCAAAGATCAGCCGAAAATATTCGAGTACAAACTGTTAAGGCCACTACTGATGGTGGAGAAAATGCCGCTATCGCTGTAGGTCGGACCAGAGGGACGATAATGCTGTTGTGGTATCGGTAAGGGGCGATAGAAGGGTACCGTTGTGCCTTCGTTGCGCTGCGAAAAGTTGAAGAGGTAGAAGAGACAATTGTTATATGAGAGGGGCATAGGCGGTACAAGTAAAATTTTTGTGAGAATGAAGCGTTTGAGTCATGCTGTGTGCGCGAGTGCCGTAAAGTATGCAATGCTTTGAGTATGGCGTGAATGTACACTGTGAGAAATGTTATGAGTGATTTATGATTTATTTTTGGTGAAGTGGCGAAAAATGTGGTATTATGGGTTGTTAAGATGTGATGAGGAGTGAGATTGCGTGCAGGTTTTTTTTGTCTTAGTAAATGTAAATGCATAATTAATGGAATGACATATTTACAATAAAATTTCAAAGTTTAATAAATAATATTTATGTGAAGAAGCTTTAAAATTTTATTAAAAATTATTATTTTCAAAAATATTAGTTACTGTTAAAAGCTTATCAAAAATAATAAATTATTTAAAAATAGTTGAGAAAATATTTATTTACTTTAATTAAGTAATTTATATAAAAAATTGCAGTTAATATGTTTTATTTCTTTTTCTTATATGAGATTTACTTTAAATTGTTTTCTAAAATACTTACTCATAGATACTACAATTGCGTAGGAGTGTTTTGGAGGAGGGGGGCGTGTTACAAGCAGTTTATCCAGTACCAGCACAGAGCAAATAAAAATGGTTTAATATCTAAATTTTGTTTCAAAAAGACCTTAACCTCAAAATAATATTGAAAGAATACACATTTTTCTAAAAAGCAGCATATTTACGAAAAATAACTAGTAATGATCGTATTTGTTTTAGAACAAAAATAGTTTTAGAGAAAAAAATTAGTAAAAAAAAATAAAATTTTAACATAGTATCGAAATCGGATGGTTCGTAATTTTTATAAATAAGCATTAAGAAATAAAAATAATTGTTATATTAATAAAAATTTCTAAATTTGATAATTTTTTGAGAAATCAGTTCGAAAATAGAATGTTTACTGCTTATTTGCTAGAGGTTTGCTATTTTACTGAAGTCAAGCAACTTAAGAAAGAGGAGTCCGTCAAATTATATTTCTACATTCAAGCAAACTATTTTTTGTAACGGTATTATTTTAAACTTGTGGTTTTCAAAAAGAAATAAAGTGGAGATCATTTAAGAATACAGCTTTATTACAAAGATATGGGGTTGCCATTATGTTTTTGAATAAATCTAAGCCGAGAGGATCAATTTTTGACCACATTATGGAGCGATTTGGGCCATATGTCAGCAGTAACGCGCCGAATATTCTCTTTTAAACAACAACCGTCTCCAGTTTATCTATTGAGAAAAGCGTCTTCACATAACCTGAATAAAAATTTTTCAACAAGAGCGCTACAAAAGTATTTGCATGTCCTCCACGGGCACGCTTGCAGAAGTCCCGAAGCTGAAACCAATTTTCGACGGTTTTCAAGCATAACTCGGCCGATACTGCTTCAATTTCACGTTCGATATTCGTACTAAGTTCATCAATCGTCGCTGGCTTGTTGGCATAGACTTGACATAGCCCCAGAGGAAACAGTCTAAGCACGACCGAGGCGGTCAATTGACTGGGCCATTTCGTGAGATAACACGTTTACCAAACTTGGTTTTCAATAAATTGATTGTGACATTCGCTTGCGGCTTGTGGCGCTGTCCTGTTGGAACCATATATTGTCCATGGCCATATCATCCAATTCGGGCCAAAAATATTTGGTTATTGTTCTCATTGAACGGAAGCAATTCCCATTTACTGTAACGTGTCGGTCTTGATCATCACGGAAGAAGTACGGCCCAATGACACCGCCGGCCTATAAACCGCACCAAACCGTAATGTTTTCGGAATGCAATGGTGACAATGAGTACGAAGGTAATTTCACAGGAATAAAGAATTTTTCTCTTTTTATTTTATTAAAAAAAAAAAACTTTTGTAGCGCTCTTATTAAAAAAACCCGCTCTTAAAGGCGGCCACTGACTCCGAATTTCGGTAGTAAATTTCAGTAATTTCGACTCATTGTTGAATCGTATGTCTTTCCAGTATGAAATTGCAAATCTTGCTGAAGAGAAATGACAAAAGAGCGGGAAAAAATACGGCATCGTATGCTGTTCCTATCGGTCTACTTTTGTAGCGTCCCTATGGAAAACCCCGAAAACCCCGATATTAAGCGGTCTTAATCGCACCATTTTAAATATCAGGGCACAGGCCCACGACGCGAGATAATGCGCTCAGCGAAAGTTTCATTCAATAAATTAATTGTTTCGTTGGCTGTATTGCAATAGTGTCGCCTTGTTCGAAACAAATGCCGTCCACATCAACATCTTCCATTTCTGGTACTGAAAAGTCATTAATCATGGCTCTATAGCGTTCCCCATTGGCAGTAAGATTACGTGCAGCGTACTTTATGGTCGTTCGATTCGACTTCTTCTGCAAAATCTTCCATAAAGTACATGACTACACCACCAATTGTTGCGGGCGATGACGGATGGATTCATTCGGACTTTCTTCAAAACTTCGCTCCACAGCAGTAAACTTCGGGGCGCAACGTACGGCGCCTCTGCGGAAGAGCAGTATTCAACAGAGTAAACGTGATGCGAAACCGATCAATGGTTACACGAACTACCGACACTGCTGAGCGATTATGTCGACCGCATATTTAACGAAGTGCGTGATGCGTCGCTCGAACCGAACCAATATTTTGGTAATAAATTTGCCCGATTTCTAAACGTTGTTCCTGAGTAAGTCTGTATAAATCAAGGAACAGCTGACAAAAAGACCAATTTCGAAAAAGGATTGCCTCATTGAAAACCACACGTCTAAAAAAAAACCCTCGTGATTTTCTCAATTCTAAGTTCATATAGTATGTCTGTGAGTGTTATCAATTAAATAAAATTGGTTCCCAAAGTTATGCTACATTTCTACAGTTCATTCTATTGTTTCCAACAATGCTTTTCTTGATCGTTTTCTCGGAATCAAACATTTTCGAAAATATAAAATTACATAAAGCGTTTCTCATTTTTAAAGAATGCCATATATGGGATCAGTTACTCCCAAAATTGTAGATATCGACATATCGTAAAAGTTTTTGCAATTGTGTATATAGATTGTGACAAAAAAGCACCAGGAAAATATAATTAAATTCCTCGGATATTATATCAAAAAAGTTATATCAAAGTTATATCAAAAACACAAGCCTACGAGTGGTATAAAACCTTCAAAAACGATTGAGAGATTCTTGAAGACAAGCCTCGTTCTCGACGACCTCTTCAAATGATGAAAACTATAAAAAAGTGAAGGACATGGTGCTTGAAAATCGTCAAGCAAGTGTTGGAGAAATGGCAATAGAGCTTGGCATCTCTCACGAGTTCGTTCGAATGATTTTGGTGGATATTTTGCTCGACAAAGCTGATTTTTTTTCAAAGAGAATATTCTTTGGACATGCTTGATCGTGCCAATACCAATTCCACATTGATGGAGAGCATTATAATTGAAAAATCAAGGTGATGCCCATTATTTTTTTCGATATTCGTGGTTTGATGCATCATGAATTTGTTCCGGAGAGCCGGATTATGGATAATGCACCATCGCACCGAGCAACGATTTTGACTGAATTTAAAGCCAAAAGCGCTATGAAAACCATCGATCAACCACCGTATTCACCTGAATTGGCTCCGTGTGATTTTTTCTTGTTCCCCAAACTGAAATTGCCGTTAGGTGGAACCTGTTTCTAATCGATCGAATATCCTTGGCATAAGTGTATTACATCTGGTGGGGATTACTTTGAAAGCAACAAAAAAATATTGATGATTAATTAAATATTTTGCATTTTATTTACAGTTTCCGTGTACTTTTTTGTCACAACGTATAGAAAGGTCAATTTAAACGTGGTTAGGGAACAAAAAACTAGACATTCTGCTTTGAGTTCACAGTAATGCTCACATCAGTAGTAGTGCTAGATCAGAAGATTACTAGGCTACTAGGATTACTAGGCTAGACCCACCGCAGGTTGCTATTTGCTTGGAAATTGTGCATTTGATAATACTTGAAGACTAAAATGTACGAACTCATATAGTAATTCTAGATTAGCTTAGTATAAAAATAAGTTTTCTTCAACCTTAAAAAATATTTATTTACACTTTTAGTTACACCGAAGATTTAACAAGAAAAATAAATTTAATTTTTTTCAAAAATTTTTACCCGCACTCTTCTATCTAAAGCTTAAAACGTAATTAATTAATAGGAAATATTATTCTATCCTTATCACCACTACTAGTGCCCCAAATTGTTGTTAAATCATATCTCGCAGTTGTTGTTATTGTTGGTGGTGAAGAAGCAAGTAGCTGAAAACGCAATATATTTCAAAAATAAATCCCGAAAACCAATAATAATATTAATTATTGTGAAATTCAACAGTGTTCAAGAAATACATAAGAGGAGTGGAATAAATATATAAAAAAAGGGAAAAATATTGTTGCCACATTATAGTGTAGTTAAATACGATAAAAATGAATATAATTATATACAAGTATGACTATATATATATATTTACTTAAGTGCAGCATGCAGTTGCCTTTTTTGCTAGTTTTCAGCGGTTATATTCAATATAGATATTTATTACATTTACTAAGTATAAAAATATAATTTATGGGCATAGAAAAATATATAGAAAAAAAAAAAAACGAATGTTCACTCACCTTTGAGGGGGTCAATGAGACATTTAGCAGGGTTGGATGTTGTTCGACAACAATGAATTCCACCTCACGTGGTGCGTAGCCCTCGGCAAAGACCTAGGTAATAAAATGTGTGAAGCAGAAATACATATAATAACGGGAGTTGTGTTATATGTTTACGATATCTTAGAGGATTTTAAAGTACGAAGACGGCCCGATCAGTGCTTGAAACATCAAACAAAAATGCAAAATTTTGAAAAAATTCTGACTTATTTCAAAGCATAGCTTGATACAGGGTTTGTCCGAAAAGTAATAGGACTGCGATGTCTCGTCGAACCCGACTGACTCTTCGTATGAGTCTCTTGAGGACTTCCACGTAAAACTTGGCATTGACGGTTTGTCCAGGAGGAACAAATTCATGGTGGACGATGCCGTTTATGTCAAAAAATACAATCATCATCGTTTTTACTTTGGATCATTCATCAGCGACCTCTTCCATGCCCTCCAAAAATGCCTGGTGCTACCGAAACCCACCACTTTTTGCTATGGCAAGGTTTGATCATATCAAACTTCTCAGTCGCGAGTTTCACACAGAATTTAATCGCGTACTTCTGCTCTAACGAACGCTGCACCACTCACAGAAACACGTCGCGCGAAAATATTTGTCCTGACTCTCCAGGTGCTGACTGACCAGCCGCTCGTTCGTTAGCTAGCCTATATAACGCGTCTGTCCGCGCATGCTCCGAAGTAAAGTCGCGGCGGAAGAAAATCATATTACCTTCAAGACAAACCCTGTACCTTGTGAGTTCCACAAAACGGTGGCTATCCCCTTTCCGTCGGATAGGAAGATCTTCGTCTTCTTTGAAGCTGGTTACGAGATCGTGCTCTTTTTTATGCTATCCTGTGGTAGCTGTTTTCGGTACACTGGGGCGGGAATAATCAAAGACCAAACTCTTTTTTCCTTTTTCCGAATTCTCGGATACGCCCGAATCTACAGAAGATCAAAATAAAACTCTGATTCGGATTCGACTAAAATGGATATAGTCGTCACCGAATGTACTCGGCAGCAATTCTTAAGTGGAAGTACTTAACGAACCACCCTCGAATGACGAGACAAAGGAGCTTTACTGACTTACTATATCCAGAGCTCGATATCGATAGAACTAAACTAACACTACTTGGTTTAACAGTTCTTCTCACTGTTACAAATAAATGTACTATTCCATATATTCCTTCAATATATCCGAAGGAATATGGCAACTCGTAGCTTACTCACCTCTAATTTATAGTAACCGGGCAGCAATATTCTCCAGAACTCGCCATGCTTTGTCGTCTGGAAACCAACATCACGTCCCTTAATCTTCAGCGAGGCACGTTCAATAGGCGTACCTGTGGGATCCAACACGAATCCTTGCACACCACGATGAGCCTCAGCCAAAAATTTGATCATGGACTGCGGAGTTTAAAAATTTATGTTTTTATTTATATTTATGTACTCTTAAATTCCTACTCACCAATTGATTATCCTCCCAGTATTTTTTCAATTCATACGCAGGTGGATATTTACAGCATGAGATTTCCAGCGTTACCTCCATGCAACCGTACCAAACGTAGTTGTAATCCTGCATGCCACCGGTGAGTGGATACCAGGCAGCGCCATTCGTAATGCCATTCTCAAAGGCGGGTGTAGCCGATTTACAAGCCACACCACGTGACATTTTCGCGTGATTCTTCGCATAGACGAGTGATAAATGCTTGAAGATGTCATCGTCCGGTGTGAGTGACGGGGCTGCCGAGTACGTTTGGAACACTACGCCCAGGGGACATGTTGGTGTTAAGGAAAAGGTGCAAAAGAGAGAAAAATTGTTGAACATTTTTGTATTTGTATAGTTTTTAATGGGTCATTATATGATTAAATTTGAGAATAACCGCTCGCAAATTGGAACTGAGAGCTACTCACTCGCGCACAAAGCCGACGATCGACAAATTCCTTTGAGCAGCCATGTTGTTGGTAGGGAATAGGAAAGGAAGTTGGTAATACAAATTTATTGATCGGTAAAATTTAAAATATACAAATATGTAAATGTGCCAATTATAAGTGATGTGGTGACAAGAGAGGATGAGTGCGATGTAGTGATATTATACATTATACGGATATTGCGATGACCAGGAATGCAGTTTTTGGATTTTCGTTGAGTTCAGGGTACTATCGATTAGTGAGATTGACTTATTTACATTTGGGTCTAAATACAAAGTTCTTCAAGGAAAAAGCCTTAAAGTTCCTCTTCGCTGGTTTTATGCTTCCTATAAATAATTCGTTCTAACGGGTTGCAAGCCAGGACGAGTGAATTGGTTTGCATAGATCCAAGAATTGTTCAGCTTACTCTTGTCGAGTTTAAGTAAAACATTTTGAGCTGTTAGATTCAACTCCAACGTCAGTTGATTCTGGGAGGATGGAGTCATATGTAGAAGTTTACGCAAGTGAGGAAAGTTCTCTGATTTCCATTCACTACGGAGTAACTCCAGACTTCCGGTCTTAGACTAAGTATCCTCTGGGTAATCAAAGAACATCCGTTTGAAGGCAAACTAAAGTGGGAAGGCGAACCATCCAACCCTAGTGTTGTGCGCTGGATTTAGGACCCGCCACGTAAAAACGTCCCCAATGAAAAGGAAGCAACAGCGTCGGAAGAGAAATCTTCATTTTGATGACGACCACAGCAAAGACAATAAGGACTATGATTTAAGGGCATGCACCTGGAATGTCCGGTCCTTTAATTGGGAAGGTACCGCTGCCCAGCTGGTTGAAGTCCCCGGAAAAAAAGCGAAGTTATTCAACATATCGCTGATTTGCGCCCATGCCACGACGGAAGAGAAGGACGATGTGACCAAATATGTCTTATATGAGCGCTTGGAGCGCACCTATGAGAGTTGCCCCCGCTACCCGCAAAATCGTGCTTGACGACTTTAACGCCAGGATGGGCAAAGAAGGTATCTTTGGCACAACGGTCGGTAAATTCAGCCTCCACGATGAAACATTCCCAAATGGGTTGAGGCTAAACAACTTCGCCGGGCCGGAAATATGTATGGAGCTGTATGAGATATACGACGACATTGAATTAGAAGACAGCGGCTACGCTGGCTAGGTCATGTCATCCGGATAGACGAAAACACTCCAGCTCTGAAAGTATTCGACGCAGTACCCGCCGGAAGAAGCAGAGGAAGAGGAAGACCTGCACTCCGTTGGAAGGACCAGGTGGAGAAGGATCTGGCTATGCTTGGAATATCCAATTGGCGCCACGTAGCGAAAAGAAGAAACGACTGGCGCGCTGTTGTTAACTCGGCTATAACCGCGTAAATCGTGTCTACGCCAGTAAGGAAGAAGAAAGTAGTTCATAGGGCTATGTCACAGAGTTATTCTCAAAAGGATTAATGCCACAAATCATAAAAAGTGAAGTTCTAATACAAACTACTTCTGAAACCGGCATTCGGATTTTTTCTCCTAGCGATGATTTAAAAGCCTCAATAAAACAATTTAGTTGGGTCTCTGTTAATCTTCTATGTGTCAAAGTGGGTAATTTGTGTTCCTTAATCTAATCCTATTTCTAAAAAAAGAAGTTCAAAGCTTGTATTTCGAAGTCACTATACATTTTCAGTAATTTTCTATTCGTTAACCCCGCAAAAATAGCGAACTTGTTATATACTTACTAGAGTTTGGCGTGTTGTCATAGGGGTAGCTCGCCACTAAAGCGCCGCCATGCAAACTGCCACTCAAGACAAATTGTATTTTCGATATCCAATCCTTTACTGCATCAGTTTCGGGCTGTCCACGTTTATTATTTTGCTTAAAGTAGTCAGGGAAGTTGCGATTCAAATCGAAACCTCGGGCGTTATACCTGAAAAGTTATAATATTGAATCATAATAGCAACAACTATTACTGGTGGTGCTCACCTGCCCTGGCCGCCATCACAGGCGCCCTCCTTAGAAACCGCAAATCCATCCGGATTCATTGACGGCATGATGTGTATGCGTGTATTGTCCAGCAGCCATTTCACATACTGATCGGTATTATAGCTCGTCACAAAATACTGTATGAGATGCAGCAGCAACTCACGACCCACCGGCTCATTGCCATGGATATTGCCCACATATTTCACATCCGGTTTACCGATCATATGTTCGTAGGGTGAGGAAGATACCACCATAACCCAGAGATCTCGCCCCTGTATCGATTTGCCAATAGAGTAAAGTGCTGTTAGGTTGGGATAGCGGGCGCTTGTCGCTCTGAAAGTGCAAAAAGTGTGTGAGGTTAGAAGAATGAGTAATCATTCAGGTCTGCACTTTTTCTCTAGTTTTGCGGAGATTTGTATGTAACGGAAGTTAGAAAGAGGTGAGTAATAAAATTCTTGAAGTTGAGGATCTTCAGTCGTTGGGGATCTTCAGTCGTTGAGTATTATTGGTATTCACTTATCAATACTTTGAGCTAAGTCCATTATAAAGGGTGTTAGGAGAAAGTAATAAATTCAGATTCGAAGTTTATTAAAAATTACACGAGTCCGCTGTCTATAGCTTGCAAGAGACCGATTTTGTACTGCCGCAGATAGTAAAGAAAATATCTCAGACTCCGAGGTGATCACTGCTAGAACGATTATGGGCCTCAAACTGTTCTTTCTGTATTTGGTAGAAAGTGCTCTGGTCGTAAGAGTTGATTGAAGTACAGGTCGATTACAAATGTGTTGGGTTCTGGAGTCTAAAGACGTAATCTAACCTAAAATTGAGACTTAACCAAAGTCCGCTAGCAAAAAATTTCCGTCACTTGTCAATCTCTCTTACTGTTCTCGTCTGGTCAAGATGAAGAAAATTTTTGTAAAATATATTAGACTACCTATAGTTATAATACTACTTTCATGAAATCGTTGCAAACCTTTGAAGTTTTACTAACGTTTATAAACCTACCCGAATGAGGTGAGTAGTAGCAGTTTTTTAAACATTATTTCACGATATCAATTTAGGTATTTATAGGCTTAGACTTACCTCAGAAATCTTGTCAACTCATCATGATCATGGTAGACAAAGTCCAAATACTGGGAATCGGGTATGTAAGCACGTGGTTCGGGCAGTGCTGCATCAAGCTCATTTGTGGATTGTGCTAGGCAATGATAGGAGTAAAGGAGGAATATGCAAATATACGCGGTCCGCAGAATCATATTGTTTGATGCCAGCTAACACCAATCTGCACGAAAAGTCTATTGAAGAAGCTCCACAGAATGTCAAACGAATGCTGAAAAAGGAAGGAAACTTATTTAATAAAAAAATCAATCTAATAAAAGGGTTAAAGGTTGGGAATATCCAGTTTAAAAATTGTCAACATTCAAACACAATTGAAATCGAGGTTCGCTCTTAGAACAAGTGAATTGAGCTCCAGTCATATAGAAATTGGAATGATTACTTTAAGGTTTTGAAACAATAATAAATAAAATAAGCCGTTTCTGAATTGAAAATGACCCTCGACTGGCGGATATAATCGTTACGGGACTTAGGTAATTTCCGACTTAGACGGGATTGGGTTGGAAATAAGAAGAAGAGGTACTTTTTTCAATAGCTTTTTTTTGACAACGTGACGTTTGGAACGACTTGGCGCTTTTTCCGTCGAACTGAACTGAAGTCGTTCGACCTTCCCAAGCAACATCCATTTGCTCTATGGGCTCTTGAAAAGTGCCAAGAAGATCCGACGTTTTAGAGCCAAATTTTGTTCAGAGATTTCTGGTTCAATTGGTATGTAAACAAACAAAATTGCCGCATTTGGGACAGAGAGCAACCCAAAGAGATCCAAGAGCTGCCATTTTATCCATAAAAACCAACGGTTTAGTTTAGTTTATGAGAATCATCGGTCCATATTTCTTCAAAAATGATACTGGCGAGAACGTAACCGCCAATGGCGACCATTATAGCGCCATGATAACCGACTATTTAATGCCTGAAAATGAAGTTTGTGATCTCGGCGACATTTGGTTTCAACAAGAAGGCGCCACTTCCGACACATCGCATCATTCAATGGATTTATTGCGAGAACACTTTGGTGAGCAGATAATTTCACGTTTGGGGCCTGTCGATTGGCCATCAGGGTCGTTGATATAACACCGTTAGACTATTTGCTGTGGGGATAGGTAAAATCTTTACGGTAATAGTAATCTCTCTTCGATTCAGGTGTTGGAGCAAAACATTACGCATGTCATTCGCCAGTTACCAGTAGATTCATCGAAATTTGAACTCAACGGATGGACCGTCTGACACGTAGCCACGACCAACATTTGAAATAGATAATAAAAAAAAAATGTTCTTTCAAATGATAATAAACCTTCCCCATTGAATTTGAAGTTTGCGTGTTTTTCTTTAAAAATTTAAGGGAACTCGGATCACCCTTTATAATTGCTACTGTATGGAACTTCATCAATGAGTAATAACTTTAACCCAAGTGGATAAATGCCAAAGAAAACTCAGACGAGCTGAAGTTACCGTCGTTGGATTGGGTTACTAGCCAAAAAATCTGTGTATCGATGGATAAGCCGTTAAAGCAGCATTATGTTCATAAACCACCGGTTTCTCAAACTGCGTTGGCTACAGTAGTAGATCTTTCGAGCAAATTGCGTAAAAGACTAGAGATCACCTTATTAAAAAATATTGTCGTTACTGGTTTTGACTGGAAAGTCTTTCCAGGACAAATATTAAATATTCATTAAGCTTCGAAGAAATTTCAGAAAAACGTTAGTCTGTATGCTAAGCGAGGTAACAATATCGAAAGCACGAGAGGAAGAGGTTGTTAATAATATCGTAAACTGAACAATATTAAATATGAGAGTTTAATTTTTTATATGCGCACAACTGCTATCTTAGACCAATACTTTCCACATACGTTTATCTCGTTTAAAATCGGATAATTATCGCACATATGTCTAAAGTAATACCTCTTTTTCCTGCAAACTTACGTCGTTTTCTCTATTACCTTTGGCTTTCTACTGACAATTCGCAGACTTTAATTATCTTTACTCGCCTCTTTACTCTTTCCACTTCGATCTATTATATTGTATGTGTCTAGGCTAAGCAGGATCTCTAAACAGCAACAGAAACTCATTTCAATTAGTGCAAAGATCCAAAAAGATCAAGATCATTACATAAGCTGTGCATACGAATGATCACGAACACGTTCGCTGTTATAACTTTTCTTTGTAGCTGCATAATTTTCTTACTTTCCATTTCGCTATGCTAATTGTGTAATAAATGAAATCGAATTTTCTAGCATATGATGAGTTCAGATTTTGATTGCGTCTGCAGCTATCTAGAGTGAGTAAAGCGCAGCGGAGCTGATAAAATAATTACGAGGCTTTACAAATACGAAATTGAAAAAAATGCTTCAATGAGAAAATATTCATATACATACATATGTACACATAACAGAGTATTGCACCTCACAGGTAAATAGAAGATACACGACTTTAGTGGAGACTTTTGCATTGACTTTTTATTGTTAATGGATATGCAGGTCATGACACGTCTATTGACGTAATCATCATTTTATGATCTTATGTATATATAAGGAAGATGGGATTTGTATCCGCGAAGTAGCTAAGAGATAGTTGAAGGTTTGTTAAAGATGTCTTTATTGGGTGTCTCTTTAGGTACATTCATCTTCTAATCTTCGATTTATTATTATATTATTATAAAGACCCTCAAATCCAATCCAACTTTGCTTCTCGCCATTGAGACTTACTACTCAGAAAAGATATTTGATAGTAGATTTTGACTTTAAAGGTTTCTCACTCTATGTAAACCTATCTTTTACTAAAGTTTACCATCTGGAATACCTCAAAAGGAATTAGCTTCTTTAAATTTTGTATTGCGAATGCTTTTAGTGGAAAAGTAAAGAATAATTGTAAATTTTGAATCAATTATTAAATAATTTATGTTTCTGTTTCTGCTTCTGTTTTGGTCAAGCCAAATTAGAATCTCGATATTGAGGTATTTTTTTGGGGAAAAACAGCTATTAAATATAAGAATAAGGCTTTAAAGATATCTCTTTCAATATAAACATTTTACTAATGTTTACCAAGGAAAACCTTGTAAGTAATTAATTTCGCAAAACCTGACTGTGTGAGTGGAATAGTAAAGAAACGTTTAACATTCTTCAAATTTGTAACAATTAAAAATTTTTAAATTTTCTGTTCTTTTTTTTTCTTTCTTAGTTTTTATTCTGTTTCTGTTTTTGTTGCACACATTTCTGTTATTATTCTACTCTGTTCTGTTGTGTTTCTGCTTTGACCTTTATGGTTTCTGTTTCAGCTTTCCTTGTATGTGGCATTTTTTTAGTTAACTTTTTGGTCCCGTGATCTTATTTGCGTCTTCTCCGCTTTCTATTTCAGTTTCGGCACTAAAAATATTTCAACGTAAGTATGTATTTTCGTCAACTTATGCAACCTTGGTTATTGGTATCGATCTCAATCCAAGATTATAATTCGAATGCTTATTTTTTATTCTGTTAAATATATACCATATTCGAAAGATCTAAATAAGGGATGTTTCTTAAGGTATATAAGTTACATTTCAAATAAAACTTTATTTTTTAAATATTTAAAAACATTTTTTTCTCATATTTCTCACAAAGTCATTGATTTCATACACCCGCATTTTCTCGAATCCATTCACGATGATCTGCATAAGCCACCTTAGTGTAACCGTCGGGATTTTCACTACCACAGCCGTTGTACACGAAATTGGAGAGACCCACCAATTTACCCTTATATGTAGCTGGACCACCAGAATCACCAAAGCAAGCACCATTATTAGGATTATGAGCCAAACATATCAAAGAGTCATCACCCATCTGTATTGCTTCCTCACACTCTTCGGTGTTCAGTGCTGTTAATGTGTTCCACTGCATCCTATTAGGGATCGGACCGCTCGTGGACAGACGTCCCCAACCTGAGATGATAACATCCTCACCAGAGGGTACTTCCTCTTCGGCCAACTCAATGGGTTGTATATTTTCGGTGAAGACCAATGGTTTCTCCAATTCCAAGAGAGCTATGTCATTCAGGAAATTACCATAACCTTTATGGACGATGATGCGCTTCAACTTCAACAGTTGTCCACCGAGTGTGCGTTGGATACTGCCCACACGTACTTGATAATATCTAGCTGGATAACTGCATAAAAAATTAATGTTTAACTAAGCTTCTTCTAGCTGTAGCTTTTTATATTGAATTAGGTCAACTTACGGTTCAATGCCATTACCAACGACAACACAATGCGCCGCCGTAATAACATAGTTTTCGCTAATGATCGAACCGCCACAGGTGTGTGAACCGTCTTCCCGTTGTAGTGAGACTTGATGGGGGAATTGCCCAATATCTGCATCAGCTCCGCCAACAATACGCCCATTGGGAGCTGCGTAGCTGCTGCTAATAAGGGTAAGTGCCAAAAGGCAGGTGATTACGAGTGAAGTGTGGCGTGTCGGCATTATTGCAACAAACTCGGCGAAGGTTTAAAAATCAACTGAAATTTCTAACCCAAATCTAATGAAATTCCATAACATGTAGCATAATTTTCGCGATTATAGGCGAAAGCTTTTATTATGCCATTATTAGCTATCTAAATTGCCCACTGATATCAATTTGACCGTATTTACCAGTAATATACTTGTAGTAGTATACATGGATTTGCAGGTCTTTTAAGATTAAAATTGCTCAATATAAACCATCGTTAAATAATTTTTCAAACCGTCATAAAGATTCCGATACATAAAAATTTTTAAAATACTATTTTTTATTTGTTAGCTGGAATCTATCACACTTAGTTGTTAAAATAAACGAGTATTTTTTGGCAGCAATCCTAACATTGCATGGTAATAGTAAAAGACGCTTCTGAAGGTCTCCCGGAAACTGGCTGTAAAAAATTTTAAAATCCTGCACTCTCAGTAGGTTGTTGTAATATTCCCGGCTCTAATAATATCTAGCTAATTTTCGACCATCTTTTTAGCAATTGAAGCCTTATGTTAGCGTTAAATCGTGTCGGGCTTATCTGCGTACAAAAGCGACTTAACATAACCCTACAAAATTTAGTCTATCGGCTTTAATTCGCATGATATTCAAGGCCATACGACGGGCCCACGACGCGGATAATGCGCTCACCAAACTGTTCCTACAATAAATTCATTGCTTCTTTGGCTGAATGGCAGAAAGCGCCGTCTTGTTGGAACCAAAAGTCATCCACATCAATATCATCTTATTCAGGCACGACAAAGTCAGTAAACATGAGCCATGATCGCATTCTCCTTTGGCTGTAACATAATGGTGGCATTACAGCTTCATTTTTGAAGAAATATGGACCAATGTTTCTCTCTGCCCATAAATCACAATGGCTTTTCGAAGATGTAGTAACGGAATATCAACAATGACTTGTGGGTTATCATCACTCCAAATGCCACAATTTTGTTTATTAACGTTCACACTCGAAAGTGAGCTTCGTCGCTGATTGAAATTTTCTTGTG